>NC_056729.1:421998993-422096493 GCF_019279795.1 Protopterus annectens
TGAGTATTAAAAGTTGCTGTTTATCACCAAGCCAGAGCCAGTAGCAGAGAAGGGTAAAGCCCTGAGTATGACACAGGTGACCTGAATTTGAGTACCATCTTGAATACTGGACAGTGCAGGCAGGTGAGGATTATGGGGTAGAGTAGGATGTGCACAGCCAGAATCCTTCAAAGGAGAGGTGGCAATGCAGTGGGCATGCTAGGGGCATAGGAATGGCTGTCCAAGCTACCACCCAGTGGTATCCATCATAAGCAATTGCACCAGGAGCATATAGTCACAGGGGATGGGGTTGTGAACCCACTGGTGATTCATTTAGCTTGTCTTCCTGCCCATGGATAGGATTAAAGTATTAAGGACTTAAAAAAATGCTCTTATCGTTGGGACACTGATGGAAGCACAAATTCTCAGATGTCTTCCTGAATGATAGCCCTTCTGGATGGTTCTCATGCTAGCTGACCTGGTGAAATTACAACAATAGGGAACAATGTGGTTGAGTCCAATAGGGGGAGGCTTGATGGTCAGAAGGTGGGGGGGCATCTGAGGGCGATAAAAATAGTTGCTGTCTAGCACTTGCATAAATGTGAAAGTTAAAAACTGCCACAGTACAAAGTACAAAATAATGTTTTTCTGAACAAATTGTTGAAGATATGAATTTTCCTAACAGAAGCAGGGGGGTTTTGCAGATATATCTATCATATCCCTATACTTTAAACCCTTAAATAAACTCATGACAGAAGAACTGTAGCTGCTAGAGCCGTGACTGAGACACTGAGAAGTGAATTAGCTTTCTCTTGTGGTTACAGTACCAAACATGCACTCTGAAAAACACATTTAGACTGATTTCTAAGAAATTGGAAGGAACAGATTGCATTCATTTTATGAAAGTACAAATAAGAAACTGGACCAGTGTTTTGCAACATGATTTGTTAATTGAGAGGTTGCATTGTGTTTGTTGCTCCAAATCTTGAAATTAGAAAGCAGACAAGACCTGTATTTGTAAAGATGCCAGCATAAAGTGTTGCTTCTGATAAAACTGTCAGAATTTAAAAGTATTTAAAACTTGAAACAGGAGAGTTTTTGTGGAAAAGTATTATTCATTCCAGACCAGGCAGAACAGAAGCAAGTTTATTCCTGCAATCTGGAGATGTCAACAGGCTAGTGTGTAGTTCAAGCTCCTGTATCCAGCTTTCTTTAGAATATTTTTTCCTGGTGGATCAAATGCATTTTTAATTAGCAGAACTAGTTAAGGAGGAAATAAAACATTTAGCCAACAAAGACTAGGCCAACAATAGCAAACAGGTCTCTGCTTCTCATTCTACAAACAACGACAAAGCCTGTATAGATGCTTTGTTAGTGAAACTTATTTCCATTGTTCTTAAGGAAAATGCTTGAGTGACAGAAAGCAAAACAGAAGATCACTAGAAGAACCAGGAGTACCTTGCACTTCAATCAGAAACCGGTACTGGAAGATGGAGAGGATCAAGAAGACAACCAGCAGCAGTGTAAAATTGTTGAATAGTACTAGCATCAGTACTATTAGATTTAGGAATAGACATGTGAGTGTGGCTTTGCAAGTTGAAGTGGTTAAAGAAAGAAAGGAGTTTTATTGACAATAAAACTGGGTGGACTGTAAATCATATCCCCACATTATGTCATTAATGTTTAAAAGGACACTCAAGGGACTAAAAAGTAACTATAAGTAAAATAGCTTTAGTTCTTACTAATATTTGTATAAAGTTCATGATTTAAATTGTATGTTATATGGTAAAGTAGTCTTGTATAGTGAGCAGTCAGGGTATTTTAGTTGTGAGGTGGGGTGTCTTATCAGAAACTGCTATATATATGTTAAAATATTAAAGCAAGCAAGTAAATGTTCTTAGTTATATGGTGCCCATTTACACTGCAATAAAATAAGAAAAGCTGGACAGAAGCACGGTAAACTTAATATAATGTGATCTTGGGCTGCTTAGGTGGGGGATATAAAAGTGTATTAATCACACAGTATATCTAGAAATAAGGTAATACTTTCCCCATTTTTATAGATGTGGATTTGTCAAATAATGCCAGTTGTTTAAGCTATAAACAAGTTTTTAAGCAAATAGCACTCCCAAAAAAAAACATTTCCTACTTGTCTCTCTCTCTCTCTCTCTTCCATCACATCTCAGGAATGTACTGCCTACCAGAGGAAATATTCTGTGAAGTCTGCTTGAGATATAAAATTACCTATGCAAATAGTTCCAAAAAAATCTTAAATCTTCTAGACTTTCTTGCCATGAAAGTCATACAGATATCCTTCCAGTGTTCCTTTGTAAGTTATCTCTTCCCAATCTTTTCTAACCTCCTCTGACTGATTCTTAAAGTTATCACATAACATTTTATATGCCCTCCTAATTATCCATTTTCTAACAGCAGCTTCTGTTCTGGATTTGATTAAAATCTCTACCAGAGCTGGTCTTTCACTTAGCACTCCCCTATCCCTTTCACCAGAGCTGGTCTTTCATTTAGCACTCCCCTATCCCTTTCTCTTTCCCTGTACTCTAATATCAATCCCTGGCAGGGAAGGCAGTCGCTAACCTGCAGTCCAAACTTCTGCTTGGCCTCACCCCACTCTATTACCTTTACTCGCTAATTATCTGCTCCCAGTACCTTGGTTTCCTTGCCAGTTTTCTCCTGTAAATTCAAGACCCCTTTTGTCTATTTACTATACCCTTACTTGCAGTCATCCATACTGACAAAATCTCCTTTTTCTGCTCCAGTGTTGCCTTAGTTCTTAGAATATTTTCTGAACCTTCAGTTCAAACTTCTGCATAGCCTCATTCTACTGTATTATCTTTTCCTCTCTAGTTATTTGATCCAGTACCTTGGTTCCCTTTTCAATTTTCAACAATAAATCCTGGACTCCTCTTACTTATTTTCTATATTTAGCATAGCTCTCAACCAATCATGGACAAATCTCAACAGAATCAGGGACAGTTCCACAAATAATCAGGGACAATCAGGGACAATTTTGAAATATTAGTACTACTAACTTGGGACATTGACAGAATAAGAGAATGTGAATTAATATACAGTTTCCGAAATAAAATAAGTCTATAACTCTAATTATTGTCATTATTTATTAAGTACAGTTCACTGCCTTTTGTCCAAAAGTAACCAGTTTTAGGAGGGATTAAGAGGGACATAGCTAAAATTTGAGTCAAAATCAGAGACATCCCGTAAAATCAGGGACAGTTGAAAGGTATTACTACTACTTGTAGTCATTTGTATTGGCAAAATCTCCATTCTCATTTCCAGTCTTGGCTTAGTTCTCAGAATACGTTCTGTAAATTTATGAATATAACATTTTGTATGGCTGTTATTCTTCTTAAGAATCTGCATTCAAAATACTACTCTCTCCTTATTTATCAAACATCACCCCTGTTGTATCATCATTCCTTTCAATTTTGATTTATAAACTTCTGCTTACATTATATATATATATATGAGCCTTAACTGCATCACTCCAAATTATCTTGGTATTCCTAAACCACCTTGTGGGGTGGATCAGCTTATCCCACTTAACTCTTGCCTTCTTCATCTCCTAAATAAATTAATTCAACTCTTTATTAATTATTAACTACAACATAACCTCTGTTTGATAAAAACATGTTTGACCTGAATATAAAACCAAAGGGACTAAAACATTTTCAGTGTTTGCTTCTTATTATCCATATCCACAATCATGGGCTTCCAGTTTATCAGTTTTTGTATTATTTTTTGTTTAATCTTTCCCAGCATATCATTAGATGCCATAACAGAATACACCTAAATACTTCCTTTTATAATGTCCCTATAAATATGGGTATTTCTGGACTAATCCATGCATTGGTACATAATTTACTGCTATAGTCTTTGTTTTATCTTCATTAATTTTATATCCTGAGAAGACTTGAAATTGTCTTAAAATATTCCACAATAAAGAAATGTCTTTATCTGGATTTAACTATTATAAAATAATATCATCTGCAAATAAAGCTAACTTTTCTTGGTTACCTTACCTGTTATAGCTTTGAACTTTTTAGTCATCTGCTTTATTTGCTGATGGCTCTAAATATAAAACAATTAACAAAAGGGAAAGATGACAGCCCTAACTGGTTTCTGTGTTTAAACAAAGCTTGTTGGAGAGGAACCCTCCCACCTTAATTTGACCCATCTTGACCCTAATTAACCCTATTATTTTATCAGGGAATGTGAATACTTCCATTGCCCTACTTATAAAATCCCAGCTGACTCTGTTGAATGCTTTCTCTGCATCAAGACTAGCAATCAATAGCAGTATTTACTTATGTTCTACTTCACTCTGGATCATTACTGTTCTATCAATGTTGTCAAATGTTTGTCTCCCCTCTAGAAAACCACACTGATCCATATCTCCTAATTTTGGTAACACCTTTGCCATTCTCTTAGCTGGTATAGACAAACACATTGCAATCATGGTTTAAAATTGAAATGAGTCTTTATGAAGCTGGGTTTGAAGGGCTTTACCATCTTTGGGTAATATAGGGATCACAACTTTTTTCCAAGATGCTGGTGCCCAACTCCCCCTTTTAAAATACTGTTAAACAAAACTTTCCAGCTCTTAATCACTTTTTTCCCTCCAAACTTTCAAACTTCTACAGGAATGCCATCTGTCCCTGGAGACATCCCTGTTGATTGATTATACATCACTCTTTTTATCTTATCTGTTCCTAATGTAGTTATTAATTGTTGATCCTCATTGTCCTGTAACTTGGCATAATTAAGTCTTCCATAAATACTTCCATTTGTGCTTTTTCTTGATTTTCACTTGTATCTGCTTTATGCAAATTTTCATAACATTTCTGAAATATCTCTCCATGAGATCTCTGGTTATTTATTTATTTATTTGTTTGTTTGGTTTTTGTTATAGGCTCCCTAAGTTTGGTTGCAACTCTTTCTACTTTCTGTTGCCTAAGTCATTGTGCTAAAAGTTTTTGTGATCTGGAATTATTATCAAAACACAGTTACTTAACAGCAGTCTTTCTAAATCCATGCATATTATCCAGCTACTCCCTTCTCATAGGATCATAGGAAGTTACTAGGCTATTGGGCCTGAGGCCCTTATACACCTAGCCAAGAGTTTAGCCCATGTATAGACAAATCAGCACCCGATGCCCCTGTCCAGCAGGGACACGAGTGGAATTCCAGGGATGTATTTTCTATTTCCCATTCAGTTATCCAGGTTGTGCTTAAAAAGGGGTAAAGATCTGCTCTGCTTGACATGGAAAGGGAGTCTATTCCAAAGATGGGGGAGTCTCTAGGACACAAATCTGTTCTGCCAATGAGTCCTATTGATGTCACAGATCAGGTTGAGACCACATGTGCAGGTTACTTGAGTGGAGCTTGACATGCGGATATGCAGCGGTTCCATCAAGGCGGGGTCCAAGATCACCTTGTATGCCAGACAGAGGTTACCTCTGAGTTTTCTCTTAAGGACTCTGCAGTTGTGCATCTTCTTGTTCTGTGGATTCCCCTTATTCTGCAATACTTTAAACTTTATCAGCCCCACTAAATAATTATTGTTACTTCTTAACCATATTTCTTTTTCTTTTTTTCACCCTATTTTTAAACTTCACTTTCATTTTATTGCAGTCACTAGCTATAACTTCTGAAGAACTTTTTATCTTCCTTAATGACTCCTGAATAATTTCCACTACCTCTTTCTTAAATTCTCTGTTTGACAACCAGTGTCTCACTTTTACTTTATTGCCCTTCATTTTTATCTTAGTGCATGATCTGAAATAGTTATTTATGTGTGTCAAAGCTCTCAATGAAATATATATATTCCTGTGCAATATAATTTTTGT
The DNA here is from genome assembly GCF_019279795.1 of Protopterus annectens. Classification (NCBI taxonomy): domain Eukaryota; kingdom Metazoa; phylum Chordata; order Ceratodontiformes; family Protopteridae; genus Protopterus; species Protopterus annectens. Next base: position 422,004,858 of record NC_056729.1, read on the forward strand.
CTAGTCTAACCTATTTATTTTACCCTGGGGAATAATATGCAAATTCCCTTCTACTGAATGTATGTCTTCCATGTGATGCCCCACCACTGGCCCAGTAATCAAGGAGCCTCAATACTCACCACTGGCAACAGTGGGGGATGTACACACTGGGAGGATGACAAGTACACACACACAGTAAAGTGCAATTTCCCTTAACAGGACACAGAGACCACAGTCAGTCTGGGGCTGGTTTCTCCCTCTTTCTCCAGAATCCCAGTAAGACTCCCCACTGGCACAGCTATAGAGTTGAGATCTCAGCTGAGTGACCAAGTCAAGGCCCCCAGCACCCTCTCTGTCCAACCAGTGCTTCGTGTCCCTGCCCAAGTAGCTGACGCACACACTCTTTGAGGTTTGATTTACACACACGTGCACACACACACACCCACACACACACATGCACGTGAATGCATGCACGCACACACACACACACACACACACACACACACACACACACACACACACACACACACACACACACACACACACCTGGGAAAGGCTAACACAGGTTTACTAGCTCTGCCTCCTTCTGCCCAGACTATAAAGTAGTTATTACTGGCACTAATCATGCCTTATCAGCTACTTTAAGGCCCTTAACAAAGGGTGTCCAAGCTTACTGCATAATGTTAGTATCAATACAAATGGTAGTTTGTCCAAGAGCAAGACTATTAGGAGTGGCCCACAGTGTCACCAAATAAATATGCAAATATTCTCAGAACTTAAATATGTCTCACAAATATCAGCCACAATGATAGGTTTAAATATATTTAATAATAAATAAAAGAACAAGAAAATACTTAGTAAATAATCACAGTTACATCAGACTTCAAAATCACAGGAGATACTTAAAACAACATTGCAGTACAGCCTCAAATAAATACAGAAAACATCTAAGCTATACTTAGCTATATTCCTGACTGACTCTAAGAGAATTACTATACTCTAGTTAACTTACTTACAGGCAAGGCAAGTATGGTGAATGGGTCTTCTTGTCCTGTCAAAGACAGAATACAGAATGCTCAGTCTCTCTCTCCCCCTCTCTCTCTCAGAGAGTGCTTAAATTACTATCCCAAATATTACTGCTGGTTTAGCTTGCAGGATGACATCACTTCTTGTCATCTGATTTTAGTTCCTAAGTAAACCCCCATTGCTAGAAACTGCCAGCATTTAGCATCTCCTTTTGAAAACACATAGCCCTCAGATCTTTGCAGCTGCTGGAAAACATAAAACAATAAAACACTTACAAGACAATGCAGAAGGCTGCCTAGTTTTAGACATCCTGTCTCCTTGCTGCATTGAAACCATATTTTATGGTGCAGTTATAAACTAATTTAATTTCAACTATTTTTCTGAAGTTTTGCAAATTAACCTTCTATGTTCCAGTTTCCACTGTTAAAATATATACATTTACACAGTTACAATAGTTTATGTACATTTCTGTTCTCTTCCAATAGGGTACACTGTGGACACATCTGTAAGCTGAGTACTCTACAAAGTATCTCTTCAGCACACATCTGTACAAACCACCTTATATGACATACAGTTCTAATACATTTGGAACACAAGCATATGAATCATGTTGATATTCACAAATGACATATGATTATTTACAAAATTCCAGCTAGCTGTGCTGGCCGTACCTCCTTTTGTCACATTCCATACCAAATATTTTCAGACCTTTCTTTAGAAATCAACCCTCTTTTGTTATATTTTCCCTTCTAGCCCTCTGATACATCTTCACTGTTGCAAATCTAATTCCACTCCTCACCTTTAAGTAATATTCCCTGCTGAAATCTAAATATTTCTCCAATTTTTAAAGCTCCATAATAGCAGGTTGAGGTGGAATATAAATGCATGCAAGCATAATCTTAACTCTTGCCAGTAGCCCCTTAGTACCATAAATCTACCATTATTATAATTTCCCTCTTCTATCACTATTAGTGCTCCTCTAGCAATTAGTATGTGTTCCTCTTTTCCTTTGTCCCTGATACTCTGCTAAATATCTAGCCCACACTCCTTTCTTTATCAAATTCACATGCTTAGTTCTTTCCAAATGTCTCTCCTGTTGTATTGCTATTTGTACTCTGCATTTCTTAATATAATTCAATACTATTTCCTTTTTCTCTATACCAGTGAAACCATTCACATTCCAAGATAATATGGAAAGTGTCACCATTATGATAAGAGGTTATTATTCCCACCTACTGAATATGACAACTTTTGTAGATGTCTATTTCCAGCTTTTGTGATACATGCACCCACTAATGTTTGGCAGGTTGATCTTTTATATAGTTGTTTCTTGTCCTTTCCATTTGAATCTATATCACATTTTACAAGCCTTTTTATTTTAATGAAAACCCTCAAAGAAAAAAAAACAACAAATAATGAAGTTTAACCCTCCTAATTGGAGCAATTGCCCAAAATAGACAGCTGCACATACAGGCCATTATCTGACTTAAAGTTAAGGTTATCTATGTTAAGATGCATGCTACTGTCTGTGCTCCTGCTTACAATAATTGCTTTCTGTTCTTGTTTTATCTTTATTCCCGTCCAAGATGTGCAATGCAAATTGCATGCTTTCATAAAACATTAACTTTTAACCTCAAAGAAACCAGTGCTCTGGGTTTTTTAGTGCCCTACAATCAGCTTATCTCCATGGAAACATAAGAAAAAAATGTATCCCTCAGCTGCAGGCTTTTAAAGTCATGCTGGCAATTTATTGCTAAAGGAAAGCTTTTCATTATATTCAGCATTTTCTTACTTATTTCCACTTAAAATTTGTTATTAGTTTAAGCCAAATGTCTTAATCCAGACATACACCTATGCAAAATTAAGAGAAAAAAAGATCAGCTCTTCATATATTATGATCTATGTACTTTTACACCACATATCCCACCTCAACAACCTAAGATTATAGCCTACTAACTTAAACATGCTTTTGTACAGCTATTTTTTTCTCTTTTTGTATTATGACACCTACTTTTCTTATTACTAAAAGAGAAGAAAGAAAAAAAGACCTATGTTTACTTTGGTATCTTTCTCAGATACAATAAAAAAAAGACTTCTCTTTACTTTAATATCTTTATCACATAAAATATCTGAAAATGCTATATAACATATAATTTATATCATGAAAAGTTGTATAGAAATACTATTAAGAACAGAACTTCTTTTAGTTATAGTTACCTTTTTCCTTCCTCTTCTCCCCCTTAGTGTCCTTCCAAACATTAATGGCATGAGTTGGAGCAAAATCCTTTTAGTTCCCCACAAGTTTAACAAAGTCAATGACAATCAGTTCTTTCCACTTTTTCTTGTACATCCATATTTCACAAATGTGGTCAATGCTTTGTAATCTCACATTTATTTACTAATTTCTGTGTTGCTGGTCTTCTTCTTGTTCATTTACATCTCCCAGCTCCAGAGTCTGATTCAGTTCTAAGGTACTCCTCATTCTTCTAGTCACCTCCTGTGCTTTTCTCTGTCTCTCAAGCATTTTCCTATGGAACACTTGAAAATGTTTCAATGGCAAAGAGCTTTATTATCAGAAGAATGAGAAGCAGAATTCCTTTCTGCTTGCTTGATGGCTCACTTTTTGTTGAACAAACTTTTGTATTTCCTCCTTAGACTGTTCTGCATCAAAAATGACTTGGATCCTCCAGGAAAGAATATTCTGAAGACAGCTGGATGCAGCAGATTGAATATTATACTTGCCTCTCAACATCCCCTCATTGCTGGAATAAATTTGTTTCTCATCTGCCTGTTGTACAGTGAATAATCATTTTCTGCAAACATTCTGCTGTCTCCAATTTTTAGTACTTTGTACTTCTGCCACACTTTGTCCGGATCAACACTTTCTTCTTGTAGGACTGCATCTTTAAAAAATCTTTACAATCTTTTCAGGTCTTGGCTATTTTCTCATGGCCTGCTGTTGAATACTATTACAGTTGCTTATTTATACCTTCATAAAATTAATACAGCTTGCTCCTTCCAGTTTCTCTGGTAGAACAGAAAATCAATTTTTTTCCTGCATGCTCTTTCCTCTAATTCTACCATTTTTTGAAACATCTCTTCTTGAGCAGTCTCATACTCAGCCAGCCTTTTCTTGATTTCAACCTCTGTTTTTTATAGTTTCATCAGTTCATCTAAATATCTATTTAAAGCTTCTTACATTTTCCAGCCTTTTGTTATTTGAGTTGATAAAGTGAATCAATGTGTCATCTATTTAATCTGCTCTGAGCACAATATTGACTTATTTTTCCTCTAGAATACTGGGAGTCATGTTTTGCACAAAAACTGGAGCTTAAACTTCTTTTTGCTGAACAGCTACAGGATTCTTCCCAGTCATTTTCTTCTCTTCACATTTTCTAGATGATTTTCTTTCAGGCTGTCTTAGTTCATTCTCTGCTGGCATCCTGGCAGTATACTTATTATCCAGTAACTGACTTTACTGAAAGTAGAAGAATTCCTGGCCATTATCTCTCAGTTTCTTTTTTTTTCACACTGGGAAAGATGAAGTTAAGCTGTTGATCAGTGTGGAACAATCCTAGAAGTCAAGCTTCAAATGTATCTTGATAACTCAGGGACTTTAGGCCCTGTAATCTTTTTGGAAAGGAACCTTTGATGTTTTTCTAATTGTTTGGTATGTTTAATGAGATACATGCCAAAAAGGATATTGTACTCAACAACTGATCTGATCAATACCGAGTATAAGGGAATGATTACCTTTTTAGACCTTGAAGATATTCCTTTTGCAATTAGCTGCATTACAGAAAAATATTTCCTGACAACTAATGTCACACGATGTTCCAAAGACAGGGAGTTATCAATCCAGATAGCTAGGTTCCTTATTACATTTTCATTTTAAAGTGACGTCTATATGGTATGGGGGGGGGGTTGATTGCCAAAATTGACAATACTACACTTCTTAGCATTTAGTCTGAGCCTATTTTTTAGTACACCAAGAGTTAACTAGGGGCAGTTCATACGTGATAATTTGGACATCAGAGGGTGACTTATCAACAACCCCTATTTGTAGTCATCTCCAGATTTATTGGCCATGGATCTTGTTTTTTTGCTTGGAGATCTGAAAAGTAAAGGCCAAAAAGGAGAGGTCCCAGCACTGAGCCCTGATGGACACCATTGGTCACTTTCATAAATTCTGATGAGGCTTCTACAACTTGCATTGTGTGGGTTCTGTCTTTCAGCCAGTTTGCTATCCACTTTACTACATATAGGTTGATTTTTTAACACATTTAGCTTCTGTATGATGCTGGCATGGGGAATTGTATAGAAGGCCTTGGTTAGATCAAGATACATTATGTGAACCACATGTACCCATCTGCAGATCCTGTTACCCTTTTTAAAAAAATTAAGACAATTCAGTGAATAGGTTTTACCCTTCACAAAGCCAAACTGTTGAGGGCCAAATAACATTCTTGATATTTCAGTTAATGAGGTTGGTGAAATAAATTCCACTGGTTTTGCAGATGAGGTTTGTAAGACTGTTAGCTCTATTACCTGGGTTGGTAGTTAGACCAACCTCATAGAAGGCCATCACAACTGCAGTGTGCCACTTATCATGAATGAAACCCATATGTAAACTTAGGGTAAACAGTTCCAGGAGTGGGTTTGTAAGGGCATGTTTAACACTATCAATTAAGCAACCATGTATGTTGTCAGGTCGCATGGAGGAAGTATTTCTATTCTTGGTTAGCACTTTCAGTAAACAGTCCTTACAGAAAACTGTGGGACTAAGGTTTTCAGTTATTTCAGAACTTTGGGGAGAAGCTCCTTGGATGAAGTTGGCACTTAATTTATTTGTAAGAATGCTGGAAATGTCTATTGGATTATTTTGAATAAGTTCAAAACAATGTAAGGTATTTTTGTCTGTTTTATAACAACCAAAGAAAATTTCGAATTAGCATTGGTTTCAGAGTCCAACCTGTGATCACGGGGTCCTTTAGTGGACCTGATTCTTGTTTACATTTTGTGTGTGTGTGTGTGTGTGTGCGTGTGTGTGTGTGTGTGTGTGTGTGTGTGTGTGTGTGATGCTTCTGATATTCTCCACAAGAAAGGGGGCTTTGTATCTGCTATATAATTTAAGTAGTCCATCTTCCATCTATTACTTCTTTCCCAATGTGTCTGCCATTCAGAAAGCATTTCACCTGTCATAGACATGACAAATGTGCCAAAAGAAATTCCACCTCTTCCACCCAGCTTATTTACTCTGCTGACAAAAAATACAATCTGATCTGATAGCAGCTCTGTATGACCAGGGCAAAGTAACTGAAGTCTTATTTTTTGGGATGTAAGTGCTTCTACCTATCAAGCAAATGTAAATCTTACATAATGTCTGTAGTACCTACTACGTCCCCTTTTTCCTACTCTGCCCAGCTGATCATTAACAGACACATAAGTGTCTCTATTCAAGTCAGTAGAGTGCAGCCTGGTGGGTTCTTATCGTGTGATCGAAAGTTGTAAATGGCGAACGCGTATTGAGCGAACCTGATTGGTCGAAACATCAAAATGTCACACATGTAACATGGAAATCGCCGTAGTGAATAGTTTCCCTTTACTTCAATGCAGTGCGATCTCAGAGTAGAAATATTTAAGTAGCGGGGGTGTGGTACAAAGTTTAGGTAAGTATAGTTTTTTTATTTTAATTTTATTATATTTTCGAAATTTCAAACATCACATGGTGTCGACCATATAGTGTTCAATGTTTGAAACCTTTGAAAATATAATATAGACCCCAGCCTGGTATTAAATAAGCGTATCTATAAATACAGATCCCTCCAAAGGGATTGGTCATCTTGATTAAGACCATAAGCATTACATAAAATAAATATCCTTTCTTTAGTATCCACATCCCTCATTATCCATATCCCAGTATGTGTATCCCTTATCTTTCTCCACACCAATGATTAATGAATAAAAAGGGAAACCTTACTTCTATGTTTCTCCTTATGGCTACACACTCCCCATCATCTCCTTTTTTTTATACCATTTCACATTTCCCTTGTTTCAGTTTGCTCTCTTGAATAAACATGTTATGTTGCTATTACTATTCTGTTTTAGGGCACTCACTTCCCTTCTATTATGATACAGTCCTCTTATATTCCATGGCGTCCAGGTCAAGGGATGTTATCATTCCACTGTATTCATCTCTTATCAGACCCATCATTGTATATAATGACCTACATAGTATGCATGCTTCCTCGATAAAAAAAAAATCAAAGACCTTAATTGGTAATGCTTTGCAGACCATCTCAAAGCTTGTCCCTTCTTCTCCATATCAGACAGGCTACTAAGAGATAACCTCTGCCTTATGTATAATTCCTCACCAGACCCTATCCTGTCAGACCTATTACACATTCACAAGTCCAATGATAAAATGAGCACCCACTTAAGAGATCTCAATCTCTTTTGCAAAATAAATAAAACATGTTGGAGGCGTAGGTATATAATCACAGAGAATGCCTTTTGCATGAACCATCTTTCACTCCATATAAAGGAAAGTACTTCCCTTACTCTTTTCAAATATAATTTGGATGAATGGATGGGAAACAGCAAATTCACTCCTGCTCTAACACTCATGTCCCCATGCCAGGAGAAATATGGCAGTGGATGTGTAACATATGCCGGCACAGCTAGCTGGAATTTAGTAAAGAATTATATGTTATTTGAATATCAAACTGATTTGTACAGTTGCTTGTGTTGAAAATGGATCTGTAAAGTTGTTTGTGTTAAAAATGTACCAACAGTGGGTCCTGACTGTACTATAACTGAATTTTATATATATATATATATATATGTGTGTGTGTGTGTGTGTGTGTGTGTGTGTGTGTGTGTGTGTGTGTGTGTGTGTGTGTGTGTGTGTTAACAGAGGATACTGGAAGAGAAGAGGCTAAGCTCTGGCCATAAAGATGTTATCTTACAGTTTTGACTGAAGCCAGAGATGCAAGGTCTGAATGAAGCATGGTTTGTTAGTCTCTGTAGGAGGAGTAGAAGTTTGTAATTGTTTTATAACTTTCAGAAGTTGCACCAGATCTGAGCAATGCTCTTGTGTGTGCATTATTGGCATGTAGGTGCTAAATCCTGCCAGTTTCATTAATGAGAGGTTGCATGGGAACCAGAATCCAGATGACCAGATGTATGTGGTATCATTCTGTACAGAAATATGTTTTAATATTAGGTGAGACAGAAGTCTCAGAGCAGTCTGTTTCTTGGAACCTGACATAGAAGGATCCCTCATCTACTTCATCTTGCCTTGCTGTATTAAGTAAGTAGGAATAGTATTCTCTAGATCAGTCAAGAAAATATAGTGAGAATAGTTAAGTATTGTTTTTCTTTCCAGCTGTGCTATTTTTAATATTTCCTGTGAATGAAACTCTGGTGTTTACTGTAAATAGCTATTTCATATTTTCATGTTCTTTTATTATTTATTATTAAATATATTTAACTTTTTCAGTGTGGCTGGTCTTTTAGAGAATATTTTAATCTCTGAGAGTACTTATATATATATATATATATATATATATATATAGGTTGAGAACACCGACATGTTAAGATAAGTGTGTGATAGGGACGTATGTTAGGGTCACGGTGTGGGTAGGGTGAGTGTGTGATAGTGACGGAAGTTAGGGTAGGGTGCAGGTCAGGAAAGTGTGCGATAGTGACGGAGTTTTGGTTTAGGGGCGGGTTAAGTGAGTTAGGGTTAGGGTGCAGGTAAGGTAAGTGTGTGACGGTGAAGGACTTGAGGGTTAGGGACGGATTAAGTGAGTTAGGGTTAGGGTGCGGGTAAGGTAAGTGTGCGATAGTGATTGACCTTAGGGTTAGGGTTTGGGTTAAGGTTAGTGCATAGATAGTTGTGTATGTAAGGTTTAGTGTAGGTTTGTAAGGTTTTTGGTGTGCTTGTGTTGTGTGTGTGTTTTTCGGGAAAGGTATTTGTTTTGTTGATTGTCGGGATTTTGGTTTGTTGAGTATGTGAAGTTTCGTGTTTTTGAACTTTTTTTTTCGTTTTTTACGTGTCGGTTATTTCGTTGTTGGTGTTTTGGCGTGTCGGTGTTATCAGGTAGACCCATATATATATATATATATATATATATATATATATATGGTGACAGCTCTGGCCACTCCTGAAAGCCTTACTTCATTACTCAAAACAATACCATTTTATTAATATTAATTTCACTCAGTATAATTGGTGCCCTTGCAACAGCCTTAGAGTAGCTGGCTTTGGAGTGTCTGGTGGCAGTGTAACTACCTTATAGTTTGGGCAGAAGGGGCATAGCTAGTAAACCTGTGCCAGCCTTTCCCAGGTTTTGTGTGTGTGTGTGTGTGTGTATGTGTAAAAATCAAATCTCAAAGTGTGTGTGTGTGTGTTTGTGTGTGTGCGCGCGTGTGTGTGTGTGTGTGTGTGTGTGTGTGTGTGTGTGTGTGTGTGTGTGTGTGTGTGTGTGTGTGTGTGTGTGTGTGTGTGTGTGTGAGTTACTTGGCGCAGGGACATGAAGTACTGGTTTTACAGAGAGGGTGCTGGAGGACTTGACTTGGACACTTGGGTGAGGACTTAACTCCGCAGCTGTGCCAGTGGGGAGCCTTATTGGGGACTTAGGGAGAGAGTGAGAGAGAAACCCAGACCCTGGGCTGAGAGTGTTCCCTGTGTGCTCTTAGGGGAAATTGTGCTTGATACAGAGAGCAGCATCTGGAAATACTGCATGTATCCATTTTTTTTTTCAAGTGAACATCTCTCTCTCTCTACTGTCAGTGGTGAGGATTCAGGATCCTTGATTACTCGACCAGAGTGGGGATCTCACAGGGGCAACAGTCCCATCATATTCTTGTTTGGTCATCCATGGTTTATTTGCATGCAACATATAAGGGCTAAAAACTATCACAGGACTGTAATGCTAGGCTTTAGGATCCTCACAGATCAATGGCCTAGTAAGTACCTATGAACGTATGATAAAATGCTGGCAGCACTACAGTGTATCATCTACCCAGCCAGTGTACCACTAAACAGAACATTCTCCCTCTTTGCGCAATCTCTACAATTGAATGTTCACTAAGAAAACAACAGAGATGGACATGTGATCATGGGAGATTTTCATTGTTCAACAAGAGATGAAATGCAGGAGATCTAAAGCACTAAGTAACTCTCACCCAGAAAGAATGCTGGGTGTCTTTACTATCCATAGGGAAACCACCCTTAGAATAAACTGCCATGTGAGGCAATGGTATACACTTTCAAACTATGTCCTAAGAGGATCAAAGAACATCTGGCACAACCTTCACTTTAGCACCCATGAGTCAATCTGCAGCAAGTTGCCTTGAATTAATTCCTGCTTCTCCAGTGACTCCATCTTGCTGACTAAGCTACTTCCTGAGGCATCCAAATTTGACTGTATTTCACTAAGCAGATTGTACTAGTTTGTCAACTTTTTAATGGAAGGGGGTACTTGTAACTACTGATTCTATCAACTTAGAACTTCTCCAAAAAGACCAATTTTGGGAGGGACACAATAAGATTTTTTTAAGCAAGAAACATCTTTATTGAATTATCACTTATGGCATATGCAATCATGACAAAACAAGATTTTGATTCTAAATTGGATGCATCCTTATAACTTAGGGAGAGAAATATGCTCCCCAGCAGCCTACCTGATTATTCATGGTGTACATGATCCCCATATTGTCAGAGAAGAGTTTAACTACTTTACTCCTCATCCGTTCTTCCCATAACTCTACAACCATTGCCATAGGAAAAATGTCCATGGCTGTTATACTCTATTTTATCAACTTTGTAGTCACTGCGTTCAAGATGTCTATAAAACTCACCTGTACCTTAAGGTCCTTCTTCATCCCCTCTGTCACCCTTATCCTGTGATGGAGTTTTGGTACATCCTGCTCTCTGACTGCCAGTCTCCTCAGAAACAATCTTCCTTCTGGTATTACCTTTATTGATATATGGAAAGGAGTTAATTAAATATTTACAAGTTCAACATCTGTTACAAGGGGCAGTGCCCCACTTAGCCATAATACTTCTATTTACACTGAACTCTGGAAAATAGAAGTGATTATGCACTACCATATCACCTACATTTCTTGCCCTTTTATAAGAAATTTTTATGTGTTTGGACAGCAAACAACATAAATCTTTGTCCTTTAATAATATGGGCCAGAATTGTTTAACACTCTTAACAATTTTGTCAGTAAGTACATTAAACAGTGGGGAGCTTAGAGCAGCTGTTTGTTGCAAAAAAGAAAAAAAACAAAAAAAATTATTCTTGTTTCCCGTCTTTCCTGACCTAGAGTAGTCCAAATACAAGCTTTGCTGTATTCTGGACTTTTGGAAAGTTCCTGTGTTGCCCATTTCCTTTCTTGGATAAAGGGAGGCTTCTTTGTTCACCAGTGGCAGTGGGGAGCTTACAGCAGCCTATCTATCCCTGGAGGAGTGTTCCCAGCACAAGAATCTGGTAGTCTATTGGCCATTTTGGGCCAGTTTCTAGCTCTTTCAAGTCCCCCTGTATAAAACCCACTTTGGCGCGGCTTTGCACGATTTTGCGCATAGCCCAGCATCGGGCAGCACCGCTTAATTCACCCTATTCCTACTCTAAAGCCTGGCACTTGCTCACTAAAGCAATTATATAAGTCAGCACTAAAAAATTAAAAGCACTACACCCTCACAAACTCCCCTTGAGTACCTTGTTCCCCATTGACCCTTTTTCCAATTATAAAGGAATTCCCAATACTATTCTAGCATGTCCAAGGGTCAGTTGTCAATCTCCTCTCTGGTCCGGCTGGTGAATCTGGGAATCTTGAGGCAATGTTACAACTGCCTCATGTACACAGACAACCCTCTCCTCCTCCCAACAAATTCCAACACAAGTGAGAGATGCAACCATATAGCCAAACTGGAGGCTAAGCTCTCTCAACTCAGTTCTGGCGTAACCAGTCAGGAGGAGAAGGAAACCACACTCACTATAATTCCAGTCTCACATAGACCTACCACAACAGCAAACCAAACACATAAACACACAAAAACATACTCGGAGGCTCTAAATAAAAATCTGCCTAAGCAGCAGAGACCTCCAAAGCAGACACCCAAGCAACCGCTACCCCAAAACAAAACACGTGCAACACATAGCTCACAAAGCCAGTGTGCCAAACAGTCACAGCCCTTAAAGCTAAACAACACACCTGATACACTTGTAATAGGTGACTCTATCGTCAGGCACACTGACGTCTCGCTCACCAGGCTGAACAAGGAGAAGGTCACGGTGAGCTGCCTGTCGGGCGCTAGGATCCACCACATAACACAAGCACTCAGGTCACTCCAAGGCAAGTACAAATATGACTCAGTCATTGTCCATGCTGGTGTGAATGACCTGAGACGTACCTCCCCGGACTACATGAAAAGAGACATAGAGGAGCTCTCTGAGCATGTAGCCCAGGCTGGTATGACCTTGACCTTGAGTAGCATCTTACCCTCACCAAGAATGATGCCACAATATGAAGACAAGATGATCAATTTCAACAATTGGCTTAAGTATTGGTGTCATTCAAAGGGGACCCAATGCCTGTCAGCCTGGGATGACATGCTCGACAAGCCGCGATGCTTCGCTAGGGATGGCTTGCACCTGTCACCCCTGGGCTTTTGGATATTGGCAAAGGCTCTTGCCACCCCCATAGTGCCTTTTTTAGGCAAGGCTCAAAAGACAAACCCACCTCCATAGGTATCACAAGGGATAAGAACTAAGAGTAATGCTACTCAACGCCAGAAGTCTAAACCTCAAGATGCATGCACTCAAAACTCTCCTTAGCATGGAGAACATCGATATCTGTGCAGTAACAGAAACCTGGTTCAAGGCTCCCAAGAGCACCCCAGCACTACCAGGTTATACCTCATACCATGCTTTTCGGCCCCAAAACTTGGACCGAACCACAAAAGGAGGGGGAGTATCAATATTCGTCAAAGATACCCACACCTCTAGGTTGGTGGCACAGCACGAAGCATCAGAGACTATCCATGTGCAACTAACAGTGGGTAAAACTGCCTTCCAGTTTATAGCCTGCTACAGACCACCCTCCCAAACCCAGGAACCCCACTCGGCCTTCCTGAAAACACTGGAAAATATGAAGGTCTCTCCAAACACCATTATATTGGGCACCTTCAACTACCCAAACATAGACTGGGAGCATTACTCTAGCTCCAACACCCTAGCCCAAAGGTTCCTAGAATTTATAAACTCAAATGCTATGGAACAACTTGTTACCACTCCCACAAGAGGGGAAAACATACTGGACCTGATCATCACCAACATGGGGGCTCTATGCTCCAGACCAGAAGTGTATCCCTCACTGGTAAGATCAGACCATAAACTAATCTCACTGGATATTCACATCCCGACCCCACCCCCTGCCCAGAAAACCACAGTGAAAAACTTCTAAAGCAAATTTCACACTCCTCAAAACTGAGGTGGAATCGTTGAAAGCCCCTGGGCCTGTGGAAAATACGGCCCAGACCGCAGAATCCTTTATAAACACATTCTATGAACACCTTCAGGAATGCATGGATCATGCAATCCCAAATAAAACCAAGACCCAATCCTCCAAAGGCAGACGTCCTGTCTGGTGGACCCCAGCCATAAACAAACTATACAATAGAAGGAGGAAGCTACTACATGATAGAGCAAAATCCCAAAAAGGGAAGGCATCTCTGATCAGTATTAGCAAAAAACTACAGGCACTCATAAAATCATCTAAGGCCAGCTTCGAGAGAAAAATTGCACAGGACACTAAGGATAATCACAAGGCTTTCTTTAGTTATGTTAGAAACCTGGGTGGGAATTCCCAGATATGCTCAGAATTAGTCCAAAATGACAAAAAATACACTGAACCCACAGACATTGCCAACACCCTAGCTGACAGGTTCAGCGCAAACTTCTCCCCTCCCCACCAAAAGGGCAAATATCTATCCCAGCAGAGTGCTGCCCCCTGACATTTCAGATGCTCAGGTAAGAGCCGCCCTCTCCAAAGCAAAAAACACAGCATCAATGGGACCAGACAGTGTCCCGGGCTGCGTCCTACATGAACTCCAAGAAGAGCTAAACCCAAACATAAAACTACTGTTCAATCTCAGCCTTACTACAGGATATGTACCCAAAGAGTGGCGTACAGCAACAGTGGTCCCTCTCCACAAAGGTGGTGCCTCAACGGATCCTGGAAACTATAGCCCCATAAGCCTGAATAGCTTGGTCTGCAAAGCTATGGAAAGGATCATCATGGACCTCATAAATAAAGATATTGGGGACCTACAGACACTGGATCCTACCCAGTTCGGCTTTGTTAAGGGCAGATCCTGCCTCTTAAACCTGGTCGATTTCTTTGAAACAGTCACCAAGGCCACTGACGAGGGGAAGCTGGTCCACATAGCCTACCTGGACCTCGCAAAAGCCTTCGATACAATACCCCACTCGAGCATTATAGATAAGCTCACCAGCTTAAATATAAACCCCTATGTCACTAGATGGATTGCAAACTGGCTCAAGGACAGAACCCACATGGTTAGAATTGCTGGAGCCATGTCAGACTCCAAACCAGTTACAAGTGGTGTCCCACAAGACTCAGTCCTGGGACCTCTCTTGTTCGGTATATATTTCTCGGAGGTACAGGCCAACACGGAAGGACTGTGGCTGACCAAGTTTGCAGATGACTGCAAACTAGGCGCCATAATCGACTCTCCAGCTGACACAAGCATCCTACAAAAGGGCCTCATAGAAACAGACAACTGGTGCCAGAGCCATGACCTCAAGCTAAATGCCAAAAAGTGTATAGTCATCCCCTTTGGCAAAACAAAGTGCTCACAAATTACCACATAGGTGGTAATCCATTAAGTACGGAAGAAGTAATTAGGGACCTGGGGACCCAAGTTGATAGCAATCTCTCATTTGACAACCACGTGGCCAAAGTGGTTAGAAAAACATTTTATATAGCCCACCTAATCATGAAGGGATTCACATCTAGATTAGGGGAGGTCATCATGCCTCTTTACTCATCCCTCATCAGGCCCATAATTGAGTACAATGCCCCTTTTGGGATGTACCTTACCAGACACCTGCAGCAACTGGAAAGACCCCAAAAGTACCTCACCAAGAGGATCAAAGGGCTCAAACAGATGCCATATGCTGCCTGGTTAAAGAAACTCCAGCTCTACTCAGTGGCATACTGCCTGCTCAGAGGCAATCTGTGCCTGACATATAAAGCCATGTCCAACCTGGAATTAATGGACATGCTGCACCTCAGAAAATCCAAATCCCATCGAGCTACGTGCTCGAGAGACTTGAACCTCAGCACTGAAATAAATAGGACATGCTGGAGGGACAGATTCATAACCCAGAGGCTCCCTTCACTATGGAATAAAATCCCAGTCCAGGTTAGGCAGAGTCCCTCATTGACTCTCTTCAAGAGGAATCTTGATGAGTGGATGGGAGATCATAGGTTTACCGTGGGTATCACTTCTGTGTCACTGTTAGACAGAGGCACAGTATACTAACCTCGAAAAAGGGCATAGCAAAATTTGTTTAAAATGGGTGGCAAAAGTCAAACACACTCTGGCTAGGCTTATAAATGCCCTAGGGCAGATAGCCTAGTATGAACCTATGAACCTATGAAAAGAAGTAACAAAATAAACCTCTCTCCAGTTGGCCTTATCCAAAATCCTATAATCATTAACAATAGAAGCATGTGTCACATGATGTTTTCACAAATTAGTACTAAACCCACTGTTGCACATATTAGTTTCCCATCTCAACTCTATTATTCTAAGTTTTGCCTCTGTAACATCACTCACATTATAACCTCTACTAAGGAACATTTTTCAGCTTCCACAATTTCCTTATGAAATGACTCATCAGTACTACACAATCCGTGGATTCTAAGAAATTCATTATAAGGTAATATTTACAATAAATGTCTAGGATGGCAACTATTGCCATACAGGAACTGGTTTCTTTACTCAAATTTCCTATATAAACCAGTCTCCAAACCATTTAATTTAATGTCCAAAAAATTAACCTGAGAACCCAATTGGATTCCATCAAATTCAAGGCCCATATTGTTTACTTGTAAATCATTGACAAATGCCCTATCATCTTCAACTTGACCTTCGCACAGGAAAATCAAATCATTGATAAATCTCAGATACAAAATAACATGAGACCTGTAAAACACATGGGGATATATATATATATAATCCATCTCAAACTTTGCCATTACTAAACTGGCATACATGGAGACAAAAGCTGCCCCCATGGCCATTCCTTGTAGCTGATGAAAAAGTTCCCCATTAAATGTGAAGAAATTATTTTTCAAACAAAAAGACACCAGGTCAATAAGAAAATGTGACATTGGGGAATCACCCAGAAAGTAGAATAAAGACTGTACTCCTATCTCATGTTTTATATTTGTATAAAGGCTTTTGAGATCCATACATAGCCAGAACATATAATCATTCCATTGAAATCTCCTAATTTTATACAAAAAGTCCTGGCTATCCCTAATATAGGAAGGAATACTCAAAACATATTTTTTTCAGATGTTCATGCAATAAACTACTAATATGTCTCAAGACGTATTTCTCAGCAGAGACAATAGGTCTTCTACTGAGATTATCAAGACCTTTATGAGATTTAGGCAGGCAATAAAACACTGCTGTGCTACTGTTCTCCACATTAAATTTTTTAGTCACATAATTTGTAGAAAAATAACCTAACCAATGCCCCTTATTAAGTAAGAGTAAATATTCATCAATAGCTCTAAAATAACTAGAGATGTCACATTTTTCGTACATTTCTTCATTGTTAAGATGAGCATAGCAGATATCTACATACTGAGTGTAATGCAAAACTACTATCTGGTTCCTCTTGTCAGAGGGTTTCACCACTAAATTTTTGTTATTACAAAATTCACAAAATTCCAACCATTGTTGTTTACTTAAATTAAAAGAAATATCAGATTTTTTTACTAATACACGTTATAAAGTTGCTCTATTTCAACATTTATAGTAGAAATGTAACTCTGTATACAATTATTCACAAAAGGAGGACTAAAATGACTTTTCACTTGGATAGTACTAGTATCTAAATTATCATATGCATTAATATCATGTTCGTCTGAACTATCTAATACTGAGGAACAGGAGTAAAAAGATTCAACAGAACTCTCATTTGAGTTCACATTTCCACCACTCAACTCCATGTTACTGTTTCTACAAAAGTAATCAATTAAATGTAACTTTCTACTAAGCAAAAATATCTCACTTTTTAATACGTAACCTAGGTAAGGCTGTAGGTATATACTTGAGTCCCAGGCGTAGCGCAAATAACACATTTGAAATATCACAGTTAGAAACATTAAGTATGAAAGAGTCATTACAGGAAACACACCTCTCATTTCCAATGTTTTTTTTTATTATTTTGTTATATTATTATTATATTTTTACATTTTACATTTGTTATATTATTATTTATATTTTTACTTTTATTATTCTGCCCCTTGTAACAGATGTTCAGTTTGTAAATATTTAGGTAACTCCTTTCCATATATCAATGGGGTTAGATTTGTCCCTAGGTATAATTTTACTTGCTGCACAGAAGGGATTGTTTATGCCCTAAAATGCACTTGCAATCTGTTTTATAGTGGAGAAACGTACAGAAGCTTCAAAGTTCGACTTCAAGAATATGTGAAAGATATTAAAAACAAAAAATTGGAAAGTCCACTAGGTAGTCATTTTTACAACCCTGATAATGTTAAAGGCTGTATTTTAGAAAAGGTAGAGGTATGTTTAGGAGAATATACTAGCTTGAAAAACAAACTTTTAAGGAAAGTGTGATGATTGGGGAGAGATGGGCGAAGGCTGCCAGCCTAGTCAAATAGAATTTGATATATAATTCTGGCATTTGTAAATAAATGTAAAATACAGGCATGTTTTCTTGAGTGAAAATGAATACTGTGAAATGTGGAACTGCAAAATATGTGACAACATTGCACTCTACTGGGCCAGTGAAGCATGTTGTGACCCTTTCATGTTAGAATTTGGCTCCAGTGAGTCTGGATGAAGGTTTCATGCCCATTGTTTTAAGGCTAAAGTTTATGACTAGAATTTAGATGTGGAATGTGCTTTATTGCTCTGGTTTCTATTAGAGTATACATGTGAAATGACTTATATTGGTGTAAGTTTCTGAGCAGGTGTTAGATTGCTAAATAATGCAGTTTGTTTGCCTGGGAAAACCTAAGTGTCAACATGATGTAATTTGGGAGGGACCCAGCAGACATGTTTGTTAGTAATGTTTAAATACTATTTCTCACAAGAGGCAGAGGGCATTTTGATCTTGGATATCTAACTCAGCACTCTGCCTTATGCTCACATGTATGTTTTAGCACTGTGATTTCATGTGGGAATAGTTAAAGCTAGTAAAGATTAATTAGGTATTTTTCTTTGAAATCAGACCTGTCCTACTGTATTATTTTAAGTTTATGTGTGATCTCTGAACTCTTAGATATCTCTGTGGTGTAGTAGTTTTGTCTTGTGTTTTAATTATTTATTATTAAATATTTTTAAAACCTTCTACATGTGGCTGTTTTTTGTAGAGATAAATTATGCTTTAGAGTACATTACATATTTATACAGTTTACTGTCTAAGCCCTTCCAATAAGCCTAGACTGAATAGTCACATTATCATTGGATAATAATATTGCACAGTAATAATTGGACACCCTTTTAAGGGTCTTTTAGTAGCTGATATTATTAGCTGGGTGGTGGCAGGGATTACTACCGTATGGTCTTGGTAAAGGGGCACAGCTGGAGAATCTGTGTCAGCCTTTCCCAGGAATGTCTGTGAAGTTGTATAAATACTTATCTCAAAGTGTGTGTGTGTATGTATCAGCTACCTGGGCAGAGACACGAAGCACTGGTTGGACAGAGAGGGTACTGGAGGTTTTAGCTTGCCCAGTTAGGCTGAGATCTGGACCCTATAGCTGTGCCACTGTGGAGTCTTATTGGGGAGCTGGTGAGCAGGGAGAAACCAGCCTCAGACTGACTGCGATATCTGTGTGCACTTAAGGGAAATTGTACTTTACTGTGTGTATTAGTTATCCTTTCCTCTTCTTGGAGATGACCTCCCTGGTGTTAGTGGTAAGGATTGAGGCTCCTTGATTGCTTGGCCAGGGCACGGTCATCACAAGTGTTTGACAGTGGTGGGATCTACTTCATATACTAATTGGCTTGTAGTGGTGTGGGTAGAGCGAGTTCCTGTAGCTTATGTACAGTGATCTCTAAAAGTGTTTTATACCCTAAAACAGCCATGCAGTGTATACTCAGTGTTCAGATCACAATTGTTTTATTTATTTTGTTAGCTTAGTGTTAGTCAGGGTGAGCAGGCAGCATGTCAGCAGAAGAGTAGGGGACTGGTGCATGGAAACCTGACTAAAGCAGACCCGATTGCAGCCTTGGTTACAGCTGGATCAGAAAACAGCAGCCTGGAGGAGAATCAGACTGACAGTGGATATACAATATCCTTGGAGAATGGACAGCTGAACCTTACTGCAGTGGACGTAAAAATCCAGCTGGAGCAAAAGAGACTTGAGTTGGAGGCCAGGTGTATGGAACTAGAAGCAGCCGAGAAAATGAGGAGTCTACAAGCTGAGGAAAATGAATGGCAGAGGCGGCATGAGAGGGAAATGCTGACTGTTCGCCAGAGTCATGGAGGTAATGGGGAAGGGAGTAACTGGTCCCCAGAAGCACAAAAGGTCAGTAAATTTCTTCCACAGTTTAAAGAGGAGGGTAATTTTGATAGCTTCATTCATATGTTTGAACGGGTATGTAAACAGTATGAAGTTGACCAAGTGCTCTGGGTATGGATCCTGACCCACTTACTCGATGATAAAGCTGTAACTTCTTTAGTAAAAATTCATGACACTGACTGTTTTGATTATACTGCTGTAAAAAGACACTTGTTGGAATGTTTTAAGCTAACACCTGAAATGTATAGGAAAACATTTCATGAGCATAGACACAAGGCAGATGAAAATGTATGTGAATATGTTGTTGAATGGAGCACTATTTTCATAGCTGGGTGAGTGGATGTCAGGTCACCACTTTTGAAGGGCTGGCAGACCTTTTGGTGAGGGAATAAGCCCTTAGCACTTTGCCTGAGGACATGAGGATCTGGTTAGCTGATAGACAATGTGCTACTTCAGATGAGTTGGGGAAGGAGGGAGACCTGTACCTGGCCAGCAGGGCAGCCCTGCACAGAAAGGGGACCCCTGTACTGCTCATGGGTCTAAAGGAACCCATGATGGGCAGCATAGACTGCCCCAACAGAATCCGCTAGTAGCAGGGGAAGCCACTAGTCCAGGTACATGTCCAGGAGCTAGGGTTAAATGTTTTGAATGCAACCAGTGGGGCCATGTGGCATACAGGTGTCCATGGAGGCAAGGTGGGAAACCAAAGGTGAGGGAGCCAGTAAGTGGGAATGACAAAATGCCTACAGTAGGTTGTCTTGAGACAACAGGGGTATGGAGCTACCATCCTGCAAATGTCCTGTGAGGGAAGGATTTGCATGAGGCAGTACTATGTACTTATGCAGTTACATGCAGTGAGGCTAGGAGACAAGCATGTGGGTCTGGTAGCCTGGGGGAGACCCAGACAGACTGTATACTTGCAGCCAGGGCTGCTGAGGTGGTTACTTCAGGGAGTGAGCTATGCTGTAGCAGTGAGACGGAATGTGAGGCACAGTTGCTTGTGGGTACTGATGTTACCCTGGACAGGGTAACTGCAAAGGTAGAGGTGAGTAGAAGTACCCAGGCTGACAGTGAGGCACCACTGTCAGAGGATGCCAGACTTCCAGTGGAAGGGGAGCTGGGAAGGGTTACAAGGAGAGACTTCAGACCGGCTCAGCTCTCAGACCCTACATTGCAAGGCCTGAGGCAGGTAGCTAGGGAGGCACCTGATTCTCAAGGGAAGGCGGAATCTATATACTGAAACAAAGGGTTACTGTACAGAGAGTGGACCCCTGAGGGAGGGCTAGAATGTGAGAGAGTACAGCAGTTGGCAGTGCTTAGAGCTTACCGTCTGGTGCTTCTAGCCATAGCCCATGATATTTCCTTTGCAGGTCATATGGGCATAAAACATACAAAGAGGCATATTATGCAAAACTTCTATTGGCCTGGAATTTCCAGAGATGTAACAGGGTACTGCAGGACCTGTGAGCCGTGCCAAAAGATAGGCAAGGCAGGAGACAAGGTGAGAGCTCCTTTGATGCCTTTGCCTGTGATTGATTAGCCATTTCAGAGGGTAGCTATGGATATTGTGGGTCCTCTGAGTACCCCATGTTCCACAGGGAAAAATTATATCCTAGTGACTATAGATTATGCTACACGATACCCTGAGGCAGTGGCTTTGTCCTCCATTGAGGCAGAGAAGGTGGCAAATGCTGTGCTAGATATTTTCAGCAGGGTAGGTTTTGCAAAGGAAATACTGTCTGACAGAGGTGCCAATTTTATGTCAGACCTGCTGGCTTGTCTGTGGAAGTCCTGTGGGGTGAAGCACATGAAGACCACCCCCTACCATCCCCAGACTAATGGTCTTGTTGAGAGGTTAAATTCTACAATCAAGTCCATGCTACGGGCATTTGCAGATCAGTTTAAGAGGGAGTGGGACAAATATTTGCCCCATCTGTTGTTTGCTTACAGAGAGGTTCTCCAGGAATCCACAGGTTTTTCACCCTTTGAGTTGCTGTATGGGCATAGGGTGAGGGGACCTCTAGATTTAATTTGAGATGAGTGGGAAGGTGAGTGTGAGTCTCACAAAGTGTCTGCAGTGGCATATGTCATGAACCTCAGGACAAGGCTCAGGGAACTCATGGGCTTGGCCCAGGAGAACCAGGCAGAAGCTCAACAACAGAAAAAGTGTGGCATGACAGGAATGCTCGAGCTAGAGAGTATGCTGTAGGGCAGCAGGTAATGGTTCTCATTCCTGTCTGACACAACAAGTTGCAAGCAGCTTGGGAGGGACCCTACAAGTGGTAAGAAAGGTAAGTGATGTTAACTACATGGTGGAAGTGCTAGGCAGATGGCAGGGGCACAAAATGTACCATGTTAACATGATGAACCTTACTATGATAGGGAGGCCCTTGTGCTGAGTATTTGCAGTGGATTGCAGGAGGAGTCTGAGGGAGATCTTGGGACTGAACTCCTCAGTGAGGCTCGGGCTGACACCTCGGTGGAAGGGGTAGCAATATCCCAGCATCTATCTCCTACCCAGGTTCGAAAAATCTGAACAGTGTTTCAGGAATTTGGGGATGTGTTCACTGGGAAACCAGGGTGCACCCACCTGGTAGAGCACCAGGTGGATAAAGGACCTCAAAGGCCTATTAGGCAGGCCCCTTATAGGGTGCCTGAGCGAGTCAAACAAACTCTGAGGGAAGAGGTACAATAGATGTTGGAACTAGGGGTGATTCAAGAATCCAACAGTCCCTGGGCCTCACCTGTGGTGTTGGTGCCAAAGAAGGATGGCAGCACCAGGTTCTGTGTGGATTTAAGGAAATTAAATAGTCACACAGAATCGGATGCTTACCCTATGCCTAGGACAGATGATGCCCTAGAGCAGCTGGGTGGGGCTAAGTATCTTACAACCATTGATCTTACCAAGGGTTACTGGCAGGTGCCCTTGACTCCCAGTGCTAGAGAGAAGTCAGCCTTTGTGACTCCTTTTGGCTTGTATGAGTTCACAAAGATGCCCTTTGGATGAAGAATGCCCCAGCAACTTTTCAGAGGCTGGTAGATCATATCTTAGCAGGAGCAGGAGAGTTTGCCCTTGCTTACATGGATGATATTGCTATCTACAGCCATTCCTGGCAAGAGCACCTTCAGCCTGTCAGGGAGGTGCTGGGCAGACTACAGAGGGCAGGTTTGTCCACTAAGCTGAGCAAATGTCAGGTTGGTATGGCAGAGGTCTCCTACCTAGGACATAGACTGAGGAGTGGCAAGATAAGGCCAGAACCTGCCAAAGTGGAAGCTATTCAGGCATGGCCTGTACCTGTTACCAAAAAGCAGGTGAGGGCATTCTTAGGGACAGCAGGGTACTACAGAAAGTTTGTTCCCAATTATAGTACCATAGCTGCTCCCCTCACAGACCTGACAAGGAAGAACAGGCCAGATAAGGTAGTGTGGACCCCGGCATGTGAGCAGGCATTTCAGAAGCTTAAGGAAGCTTTGGGAGGACCCCCTGTGTTAGCCAGTCCAGACTATAGCAAAGAATTTGTTGTGCAGGTGAATGCTTCAAACTATGGGGTGGGGGCTGTACTTAGCCAGATTTCTTCAGAGGGAGAAGAGCACCCAGTGGTTTATCTCAGTCATAGGCTCCAACCCAGGGAGGAATGCTATGCAGCGGTAGAAAAGGAATGTCTAGCCATAGTGTGGGCAGTACAAAAACTTCAGCCTTATCTGTATGGAAGAAAATCCACTGTGATGACAGATCACAACCTTCTAACATGGTTAAACAGGACCAGTCAACCAAATGCCAAGTTGCTAAGATGGAGTCTGGGGTTGCAAGCATATGCTATGTCAGTGCAGCACTGCAGTGGGAGTAGCAATGCCAATGCAAATGGGCTATCAAGACAGGGAATGGGGTGAGTTTCACCCAGATAGACCTGACACTCTCAAGCGATGTTTCTTAAGGGGCACTTGAAAAACTTGCTTGAGTTCCCGGCGGGGAGAGATGTGATGATTGGGGAGAGATGGGTGAAGGCTGCCAGCCTAGTCAAATAGAATTTGCTATATAATTCTGGCATTTGTAAATAAATGTAAAATGCAGGCATGTGTTCTTGAGTGTAAAAGAATACTGTGAAATGTGGAACTGCAAAATATGTGACAACATTGCACTCTACTGGCCCAGTGGAGCATGTTGTGACCCTTTCATGTTAGAATTCGGCTCCATTGAGGATGAAGGTTTCATGCCCATTGTTTTAAGGCTAAAGTTTATGACCAGAATTTAGATGTGGAGTGTGCTTTATTGCTCTGGTTTCTGTTAGAGTATATATGTGAAATGACTTATATTGTTGTAAGTTTCTGAGCAGGTGCTAAATTGCTAAATAATGCAGTTTGTTTGCCTGGGAAAACCTAAGTGTCAACATGATGTAATTTGGGAGGGACCCAGAAGACATGTTTGTTAGTAATGTTTAAATACTATTTCTCACAAGAGACTGAGGGCATTTTGATCTTGGATATCTAACTCAGCACTCTGCCTTATGCTTACATGTAAGTTTTAGCACTGTGATTTCTTGTAGGAATAGTTAAAGCTAGTAATGATTAATTAGGTATTTTTCTTTGAAATCAGACCTGTCCTACTGTATTATTTTAAGTTTCTGTGTGATCCCTGAACTCTTAGCTATCTCTGTGGTGTAGTAGTTTTGTCTTGTGTTGTAATTATTTATTATTAAATATTTTTAAAACCTTCTACCTGTGGCTGGTTTATGTAGAGATAAATTATGCTTTATTGTACATTATATATGTATAGAGTTTACTGTCTAAACCCTTCCAATAAGCCTAGATTGAATAGTCACATTACCATTGGATAATAATATTGCACAGTAATAATTGGACACCCTTTTAAGAGCCTTTTAGTAGCTGATATTATTAGCTGGGTGGTGGCAGGTACAAATAGCATATGGTCTGGGTAAAGGGGCACAGCTGGAGAATCTGTGTCAGCCTTTCCCAGGAGTGTCTGTGAAGTTGTATAAATACTTATCTCAAAGTGTGTGTGTGTGTGTATGCATGTATCAGCTACCTGGGCAGGGACACAAAGCACTGGTTGGACAGAGAGGGTACTGGAGGTTTTAGCTTGCCCAGATAGGCTGAGACCTGGACCCTATAGCTGTGCCAGTGGGGAGTCTTACTGGGGACCTGGTGAGCAAGGGAGCAACCAGCCAGAGACTGACTGTGATCTCTGTGTGCACTTAAGGGAAATTGTACTTTACTGTGTGTATTAGTTATCCTTTCCTCTCTTCTATAAGACGACCTCCCTGGTGTTAGTAGTGAGGATTGAGGCTCCTTGATTGCTGGGCCAGGGCATGGTCATCACAGAAAGAAACACTTTTTATTTTGAAATTTGGTACCTTGGTTCCCTTTGGGCTTAACAAGGAGTGTAATTGGAAGTATGTAATTTAATTATTGATTAATTGTGGGAGGGTATTTTCATTTGTAATTATGATTATTGTATTTAAGGCTGCTTTGTAAAGTGCATTTTACTCTTGGAAGGCTGTGTAAGCCAATGCATTATGTCTTTTAATAAATTTGATTCTTATTTCTCCTGGTTAGTAGCCTTTTTGGTAGATTTTTCAGATGCCTGTAGTAACCTTTTTTGTCTAGAACAATTACCTGCAACCTTAACAGCATGGGTTCTGCCAGACAGGCAATTATCAATCCAGTGAACTATGTATGGTTTAATGTTGAGTTGGGAGAGTTTGTCAATAGTTCAATAGTGAGATAGTGCCAAATGCCTTGGCAGGGTGTAGCTAAGCAGTATCTATGGTCTCAGTAACCCTTTCAAAGAACTCAGGCTAGGGTGAGCAGGCACGATTTGTGTTTTACAAAGCTGAACTTATGTGTATCCAGGGATATAAGGTCACCTATATCATTGTTAATTTTTTTCACTTGTAATACATTCCAAAGCATTGCAAATAATTCTAGGAAAACTAATAAGCCTGTAATTCCTAGGATCAGTAGAGTGACCATCTTTATGCAATAATATACAACTGCCATTCTACGCTCCTCAGAGACATAACCAGTGCAGAGACTCAGTTTGAAGAGTTAATATAGAGGTGTTGCTAAGTGAGGCTTTACACATCTTAGCACACATCCAGGAATATTGTGATTATCAATGGAAGTAGTGTTTTTCATTTTGGAAAGTGCCAGAAGGACTTAGTCCAAATTGAACTAAGAGGGGGGGGGGATAAAGGGGAGAGAGGGGAGGGTGGGTGGAGTGACTTTGGAAGAGAATTTGTCCACAAGAATAATAGTAATGACCTTGGTACCAGAGAGGGCAGTACCATTTCAGATAAGTTCAGTGCAAAATTGTAGGTTACTTCTAATCTTCCTAATATATGATTATCTTTCAGATTAGTTGCAACCATAAGTTCATAGCTGGCCTTACATTTCCCAATGTTAAGTATGAAAGACTTAGCAGTGTTTTATAATGATGTAGTGGGCATCTTTTAATGGTGGTCAGCAGTTTTTTCTTTTTATTATAGAGTTTGTTGATGTGGTAGTTCCACCATATGGGTTTAGATCTAAGCTTGCCAATATGCTTATACCAGACTGGTATAGATGCCTTAATGCATCTATCCATGAGGGAGTACAATTCAGGGCAGTGGGCAGCAGCCTCAGTTGTAAGGTTTGCTGAGGAGCTATGCCATTTGCAATTGTCAATAGGGTCAGTAAATAGTAAATAATTGGTCTTGGACTAATCCCTGAATATAGATCAGTTATCAGAGGCCACAAAGCAGGCTTTTTATAGAGATGATTGCATCAAAATAGTCAGATTTGACTATGGAGGGGGTAATAAGTGGGCTGGTGCAATTGGGAGAAATGTTTGTGAGGACAAGATCAAGAAGAGGAACAGCTCTGATAGGAAGGGGACAATTTGATCAAGTGTCTTGGCATTTACAAAGTACTTATTGTTGGTAGTAAATGTTTGCCAGTTTATGTATGATAGATGACGTCACTCATAAGAAAGGTATTCAGTTTAACTGTTAACTTTTCTAACTGGCTAAGGTATTCTGTATGCTCAGAGGGTGTCATTGATGGGGGATGCATAATTGGCTATAATGCAGTAATTAATTTTTTGAGAGCAACTTGAACTTCAACCAGTTCCAGATTTGTAGCATGTAAAATCTGGTGAGAAACAATTGAATTATGAATAAATACAGATACTGCACCTCAGTTTCTAGCAGATCTGAATGCATTATAGGCATTATACTCTGGAATGCAGGCAGTGCTTTCACTGCACTGGAACCAGGTTTCTGTAATTGCACAAATGCTGATGTCATCAAGGGTAAGAAAGGCCTTAAGTTCAGAGATTTTGCTGTTTGGGCTTCTGGCATGTAGTAATGCTAGCTTGATATTACCCAGACTGCAGTTTACAATGCTGGGTTGTCCAACAGATGAAATCTGTCTAAAAAAAGACAGTATGGGGGGTGAGCATTTTTTTAGCCAATATACAAAAATCGAAGGGTGAAAGGTAAAGGCCATCCTTGGAAAAGCAGGTGGATCTATTGATCATTTCATCCCTTGCAGACAAGTACTGGATAACGTCAGAATGACACTAATTTACTAGCCAATTATCACAGGCAATTATTTTATCCTTGAAATTAAGCATCATTCTTGGTGATGGTAGAATGCTGCTCAATGCCAGGGACTTGCCCTCTTCGAAGATATGAATAGAGAGCTCACCAATGTCTTTCTACATCTCCCCCCAAAGTTGAATACCTAAGATCATTCACTCCCACATGGGTAACTACAAGGTCATAACTGTTTCTTGGTCAATGCAGGGACCTATGAGTCCTAGTAACATCCCTAAGCATATGAGACCTTAAGGGCACTTGCTTGCAACATAAGGGACTCCAAATAAGACAAGTTGTAGGTGTGGATGTGGGAATGATATTGGTATTTGTGGTAGGTGGTGAGGCTAGATATCAGGATGTCTAGAGGGCCTAGGAAGTATAGGCAAGGATTTCTTTACTCTCTCAACATTTTGGTGATCTGGTAATTCAGTGTGGTTGTATTATAGTTTACTGACAGTGGGTGGGATGGAGAGATCACTTTCTAATTTAGATAAATAGGCACATCTCTGACAGGTAGAGCCAGTATGTGTTAGAAGATCTGAACCTTCTGATTTTTCCTATGCAAGTGGAATGCCTCCCAATTACTTACCTACTCCTTCAAAGGTCTGAAGTTGTTCAAATAAAGCACACTGACATCTGCCCCTACCATCTGAGTCATGACCCAATGTAGAAATGTACTAAACCTTTCAAATACAGTGTAAGATACTGTACAACCTATGGGCATTCACATGTCCATATAGTATGCCCTACCAAACTACAACCCTAAATATCCTCATACTCTAAATACATGGTGCGAGAGTCTAAATGCTGGTTCTATATCTGCTTTGGCCAGCAATGCTCTCCTACCCTTTCCCCTCACCTTTTATCGAGCCCCAGTAAAAGAAGAAGAAGAATAGGACACTAATGCCCTTTCATCATCTGTGAGGTCATTGGCTGATTGACCTTTTGAGTAGGACAAATGATGGATTAACCTATATTTACCTGGCCATTGTTTTAGGCACTAAACCTGTGGAGGCACCCTAAAGTTCTGTCTTAGTGGAACTGAAAAGGTGCCTAACAAATACACCACCTGCAGCTGTTTTGTGAACTTTTTCCTGAACTATCTCTGGATGCTTCCTTATGAATTTTAAGTTCTTAGGCTCTCTCATCTTCACTGAACCCCTGGGTAGTCTTTTATGTAAAACTGTCCTGTAACATTGCTACTCTCTTGTTATTGAGGTAATTCTCTCATTATGGGGTTAAACTTAACCTTTTTATTAATATGAGCAAAGCTTTAGGTTGTGACTTGTATAGCCCTGAAAGGACTAACCCCTCAGCATGTCTTTATTGCATGTCCCACCCTGCTGCATATGTTGCATTCATGACAGAATCTGCACTTCATAGCAAACTTCTGTCCTCTGTTATAGCCAAGTGCCCTTAATACCAAATCCCTCCTTCCAAATTCCATTGCAATAGACCAGACAAATAACGTGCTGCTGGTCCTTGATAAGTAAATAAACTCAAATAAGGAGTTGAGACACTTTATGGTCAACAGATCAGTTTAAACGCAGGTGTTAATATAAGAAACACAATACTGACAGATAACTAGACTGACAAACATATTCATAAACTGAAGGATAGACAAACTGACAGACAGACAGACAGGCAGATAGATTGACAGATAGATTGAAAGACAGATAGGTGGATAGATAGGACCAAGGACATTAGGGTATTTGCATGGGCTACATCAATAGATATATAGGATCAATAGATTATGTAGATTGATACAGAGGTAAAATGGTGACTGAAGGGTTGAAAAGGAAGCTGTCATGCAAATGATACTCAGCAAGTAGAAAAAAAGCCCAGTGTGATGGATGTAGGATTAATGATTAATTGTCAAATTATCCTGTGAAGAACAGTGTTACCAAAGGCATTGTGATTAATGCATTTAGTAATGCTACATAATTAACTGCAGTATCACTGACACCATTTGGCCAAATTTGCTTCGGCTGAATGCCACAATGAATGAAAACCAGCTTTTTAAAATACTTTTCTGTAATATGTCCAGAAGTCTATGGTTTTGCAGTTAAAGGTGGAGTCCAGGTTGAGGCTAGTTTAAGGTTTGTTAGGGTTAGTGTCCATCTGTTAAGCAGACAGTGCTCCCAGGTCACCCATGAAGAGGCAAGCATGTCTAGTGGGCTTGCATCATTAATGAACAGGTTAAATAAATATTTGAGGTAATGCTATGCTACTATACTGTTATGTCTACTTGGCAGTGCTTTGGCTATAGATATTTGGCACTTGGGCATTTGTAAGATATTAAATTTCAGCATTACGCTTCTCTTATTTTGGAACACTGGGATGCTGAGTCTCTCAAAGAAAAGAGTCGAAGGTTTCTCTTCCTTCAGGAATAGTCACCTGTTTTAGCATCATTTCCTTAATACAACCCTGTAGAAACACAAGGTGTGTTTACTTTCCTTATACAGTAAGTAACAGGTTGATATGGATGAAGGCCACAATTTCACTCTCTTCAAACCATTGCTATTATCAGCGAGACATAGGTGTACTTTGTTCTGCGAGCATATTACACTATGACCCTGAAGTGTCAGTTGTCCATTCTCTGCAGTGCTCAGTGGCTGTAGCAGAAACACAGATGACAAAACAGCAGATAAACAGTAGGATATGAGAATATGTAACCTCTGTTTAAAGCAAAGTAAAAGATAAATGAAGCTGTAGGGAAAACGTGTAATAGTAGCTGAACAAATCACTGTATATGTAAGCAGAGTGTATCAGATGTCAGGAAAATACTATGGTGGTGAGTTTAATGCAATTCCATTATAAAGAGGAGAAAATTATTATTGGGCACAGTAAATGTGCACACTTTTTGGAGAATACCCTAAAGAGTTGATACAATGGGCAGGAAACAGGCAGAAAAAGCTAATTGCTTCAGATTAAGCAAATTAATATAATTGCACTTAGACATTTGTAAGATAAATCACTAATATGGGAGACCGCTGCACACCCCCCACTGTAACGCCTTCCCTGGTAAGGTCAGACCACTAAATGGTCTCCTTTGAAGTAAAAATAAAACCTGGACCCCCAGCTAAACCTGGAATATCCACAAACTATTCTAAGGCTAACCTCCTGCTATTAAGTGAGAACCTGGCAAAATTTCAAGACCCCATAAACCCTAAGAACACTGCTGCCTATCCAGAACTGTTCACAGAAACTCTGTACAAGCATGTTAATAAATGTATATAGGCAGCTGTACTCACCAGGAAGAAGTACAGAACTAACTCAAAAAACAAGCCACCCTGGTGGAATCACCAAATCAATAGGCTGTATAATAGGAAGAAGAAAATCATGGCAAACTTAGGAGGTGCAGCACTCAGCAGGATAAAAGCACTCTCATCAAACTAAACAAACAACTCAGAGGGCAAATAAAGTCTACCAAAGCCAAATTTGAGGTATGTTTGGCCTCCCAGGCCATGTACAACCACAAAGCATTCATTAGCTATGTCTGCAACCTCAAAAGCAGTGCACAATTGTGTGCAGAGCTCATTGTAAATGGAGCTACCTATACTGAGCCAGAAGATACAGCAAACCTTCTGGCTGATAAATTCAGCTCCAACTTTACCCCCCTCTCTCCCTCAAACTTCCCTCAGGAAATATCATCAAATATAACTCCCCCTACTATCACTAGGGAACAGGTCTTTAATGCTCATTCTAAGACTAAGAACACTGTATCAATGGGCCCAGACAATATCCCAGGATGCCTTCTAAATGGCATGAAACATGACCTATCAGGTTCTCAGGAATTGCTATTTAACTGTAGCCTCCAAACAGGCTTTGTATCTCATGAATGCAGAAAGACAACAGCCATCCCTCTGCATAAAGGAGGGCCATCTACAGACTCTGGAAACTAAAGCCATGGAAAGAGTTATCATGGAGATGATCAATAGAGATATAGTAATAGTAAACTTCCAGACACTGAACCCAACCCAGTTTGGTTTCGTCAAGGGCAGATCATGCCTACTCAACCTGGTAGACTTCTTTGAGAAGGTCACCAAAGCAATGGTTGAGGGCAAAATCTTTCGCACTGCCTACCTTTACTTGGCCAAGGCATGTGACACAATACCCCACTTGGGCATTGTTGAGAAACTCAAGAGGATAGGTACAAACCCATATGTTACCTGGTGGATAACCAACTGGCTCACAGACAGGACCCAGAAAGTTAGAATTTGGGAGTCCACCCCTACAAAGAGGCCAGTCCCAAGTGGAGTCCCTCAGGGATCAGTCCTTGGACCCACTCCTTTTTGGCATTTACTTCTCAGAAGTCAAGGCCGATGTCAGTGGTCTCTGGCTGATTAAATTTGCAGATGATTGCAAATTAAGAGCTATCATTGAATCTCACACTGACACAAATGTTCTCCAGGAGGGGATGACACAGACAAAGAACTGGTGTCAGAGCCATGCACTAAAACTAAATGCCAAGAAATGCACAATAGTATCCTTTGGGAAGTCATCCATCCCTGGTAACTATCATATTGACAACACACCTCTTAGAGTTGATCCAGTAGTCAGGGACTTGGGGACATATATAGATAGTAATCTAGCCTTTGATCATCATGTGTCTACAGTGGTGAGGAAATCGTTCTATGTTGTGCAACTTATAAACAAATGTATGGCATCTAAGTCAAGGAAGTTATTGTTCCACTGTATTCGGCATTCATCAGACATTGAGTACAATGCACCCTTTGGTATGTACATAACCAGGCATATCCAACAACTGGAACATCCACAGAGGTTCCACACTAAAAGAGTACAAAGTGTAAATAAAGTGTCATATGCAGAGCACCTCAAGGCCCTATCCCCATATTCTGTCTCCTGCAGGCTTTTGAGGGGAGAGCTATACCTGGCATACAGGGCATTGTCAGACTCCACTTTGATGGACTTCCTGCTTATACACAAAACAAACATCACTAGAATTACCCATTCTAAAGACTTGCCTGTGATATAAATAGGACCTGCTGGACAGATACGTATGTATCCCAGAGACTACCCCGTCTATGGAACAGGCTCCCTATCCATGTGAAGAAGAGTTCCTCCCTAACCCAATTCATGTGCAATTTGGACAATTGGATGGGAAACCAGTAATTCATCCGTGGTTTGGCACCTATGTCTCTAATGGACACAGGTATCCTGTAAATGGTTCATCTCCCAGGCCCATGCTTACACTTATCAAGGGTATCAAAACTTGTCAGAGATTTGAGATGCATGGCTAGGTTAGCCTAGTAAACACCTATGAACCTATAATGGAAATAATGAACTAACAAGCCAAAAAATGGCAAGAAATATCAGTACAATATGCAAGCCGTTTGCACAATTCACTTTGTAGAAGAGAATAACAAACACGGATCAGCACGTGCCTGACAAAAATAAATAAGATGTGTCTAACTGAGGTCTAGGGTTGGAATTTAAAGTGAGAATAACAGAAATGTACGGTGTAAGTAAAATATTGTATTTTTTTAATATTTGCCTGAGTGATATCCTCAAACAAGAAGCAGTGTAAGGCATTTCAGGATGGACTCTTAGTAATGACATCAAAGAATTTGAAAGTAAAGCAGTGCCAGAGGGCTGGGGACTTATTAGGGATGGTTTTAATGAGGACTTAGCACTAGGAAATCATAAGCTGCTAATTGTCAGTTACTTGTTCACTGCATATATAAAACAACAATTGTAAAATTCCAGATTTTGAAGGATCAGACTTTAGGGAGAGCAGTTTCAAGCCATGAAATGGCGTTAAAAATAAACCATAACTGTGTGGCTTATATCTTTATAGTATGACAATAGGAAGAGGAATGAGTCATCATTAAGGAAAACTCCCTAGAAGTGAACATGTTCTGATACCTGCAAATGTGAAAATGTGAACCTGGAATCCAACACCAACCCAACAGGACAAAGTGGCATTCAGGGACTTTATGGAAGTCTGGTACAAAAGTGACTGACAGCTTTATTGAAGAGCATGAGAAAAACCAACAGTTTGTTGAAGCTTGATTATAAATAGGTTTGATCAAAAAGGTGACAGATCCTTATTTTCTTGCATGAAGAGCTCTCAACAAAGGAAGTTAATGTCAGATGACATTAGAAGGTATTAATCAAATGTGGTCCTGGCTCTGAACAAACATGTTTAGTTTGAATCTCTAATCTCTCCATAATAATTGCCATCTTGTTTGACAACACAGACACACACACACACACACACACACACACACACACACACACACACACACACACACACACACACACACACACACACATCAAACATACATATCCACATGTACATAGACACACACACACACACACACACACACACACACACACACACTGCTGTAGTAAATAAGGTTGTGAGACAACTCAGAATTTGCCACAAGCTATTAAGTCATATGACTCCAGAAGCAAGGAAAGCAATTTTGTTTTGCAAGACTTGAGCATTCATTTTCTGTGCTCGCTTTTATTTGTTTATTTGCATTTGTTTACTGGGAAAGTCAAACTGGGCAACAAGTAGTCCCTTTTCAGAAGAGACCCGAGGAGAAAAACTTCAGTACAAAAATAAATAAATAAATAAATAAATAAAGAAAGAAAGAAAGAAAGAAAGAAACAAGAGGTAAATATGAAGATGAAATACTAGTAGCAATCAGTAACACGCAAATCATTGATCATGATACAGTTGAACTAAAGGTATGAATCCAACACTAATTCAGTTCATAAAATAAAAGAATCCGATAATGTATATATAAAAGTACATTTTTACAAATAGTAGAGGATGGGGTTTCATACATAACATAGAAGGCAGAGAGGAAACAAGAAAAGGATTATAGCAGTTGAGGTAAAGACAGGGTAGGAAAATAAATAGTGGCTGTCTGTAGATCAGAGTGAGGAAGGGTAAAAGATGCAGATGTCAGTAAATGGGACAGAGAGAGAGGTAGGGTAGGGAAATGCTGGAGTGGTGTGGTGGGAAGCAGAGTGGAGTAAGGGGCTAGCTGTAGTGAAGGCATATCATCAGTTAGAAGGGTAAGGATTGTGTCATGCAGTGCTACCATAATGCAGCGGAGGCATAGGTGAGTGAGGAGGGATAAATGTATACTCTTAAGTGTTTTAGTAACTATCAGGGTTCAGAGGAGCAACAGCAAAGCCAAGAATTTCTAAGATGCTACTTCTGTTATTTTTAAATGTCTATAGGTTTTCCACAAGTTTGATACTTTTTGGAGTATTTATTATCTTGGCAATACTCACATACTTCAGGTGATAGTCAATAAAATCTGTCATTTTATCTCTTTTTTTTAGAGAAGGAGAACATTAGTGTTTAACCTTGCAAAGAGCTAACTAGCTACCAGTTATTAAATGCAATAACATTTAAATGACGTTATCAGAAGCATTGTCGTTGAGTAGTACAGCGGTTCAGTGTCATCCTTTCTCTATCTGTTATATATTTCTGACCAGGGTACACTAACAGTGCAGTTCAAGGCTCAAAACCTCTTAAGGGGAAAGATCATTATAAGAAGCAGGTCAGTTTTTCCTGAACTCTCTGCCAATAAGAATTAGGAATGAAAAAAAAAGATTAACCTTCAAGAAAAAGTTAAACCAGTTAAGCTTTTAATGCCTAGAAGAGACAGACAATGGCTAAGCAAAATATTTTCAAAGCAACATACGTTCTCTGTATATTACAATTATATTACTTTATATGTGTATGTGTGTGTGTGTGTGTGTGTGTGTGTGTGTGTGTGTGTGTGTGTATATATATATATATATATATATATATATATATATATATATAAACTGTACTAATTTACATGAAACTCTTGCCTCTTCATTACTACTTAGAAGTGATGTTATTTCCATCTCTATGCAACAGTACTATGTGTCTGTATGAATGAGATAATACTTGATGTTTCCTATCGTGTACAAATGTTACATTTTATATACCTTGTGGCTGGGCTGGAGACTGTAAAAGGCCTGAGAACCCATTCATAAACTCCTTAACAAATAAACAAACAAATAAATAATAATAAATGACAACAAACTCACAATGAGCAAGGGCAACAACAACGTCAAAAATGTTAAGATTCACTACCTGAAGAGGCAGCTAGTTAAAGAGGATTGCTCATGGGGCATGTGTGTTTATAAATACTAACATTTTTTTCTTTCATGTTTAAGACCACTAGGCGCAACTGTCTCTTTTCAGGGGTGACCTGGGAATACTGTCTGGTTAAGTGATTTCTAGAAGGCCACACTGTTTGCAAGTAGAGACCAAGGGAATGAAACCCTGGATTGCAGGGAAAAGGCTATATTACAGAAAAAACAACTTTGCTTGTGGACATTTATCTGGCATCAGATGTCATTTCTATAAATACAGATGTGGGTAAATACTCTAGAAGGTACCAACCTGCTGTTTCGTTAGGTGAGGTGTGTGCAGTCTGCAGGAATATGTATCTGTAAATGGAGCTGTACTTATGCTTTTAAAAAGTTTGTTCGGTGCATGATTAAATGTATAGCCCCTATGCAGCTTGTCTTCCCTGAGCCTGCTCTGTAAATGGGCTGGGCTTGGCTCAGCAGGGTTAACTCAGATAACAAAGGATTCATAAATAAATTAGCATAATACAATACAGTAAATACATAACATCTGGGAAAGGGTATAGAGCCAGTAAATTGCTCAGTCTAAATGCAAAAGCAATGAGCTTATATAATTGGTTATTTAAGGGTTGAATACATACATATATGCAGAGCTACAAGGCAGGACCAGTCATGCCAAGTTATAGAATAATTTCAGCACCATGTGGACAATCAGCAGTAGTAAAAGGAAAAAAATAATAAAAACATATAGAAATTGCAATGGGAAAAGCTCAGAACTTTGGAGACCTCAATCCCAAG
Organism: Protopterus annectens; assembly: GCF_019279795.1. Taxonomy (NCBI): domain Eukaryota; kingdom Metazoa; phylum Chordata; order Ceratodontiformes; family Protopteridae; genus Protopterus; species Protopterus annectens. Next base: position 422,041,202 of record NC_056729.1, read on the forward strand.
TCTGTCCTCAGTTTTATTCTGAGAACTTGACTATAACAGTGTTGCGCTGTTTCCTGTCATCCTCTTCCTCCAGCTTTGCCACCTGTTATCAGGAACCTTGGAAACAGCTTTTGTGAAAGAAAAAAGGTGGGAGGCTGCTAAAAGCACTGCATATAAAAATAGGCAATGAACTAAGTGAGCCATATAAAATGTGCTGCTCAGTGCGATAGCATTTCACTACTTCAGTGGAGTTTAACAACAGAAGGGACTAAGGGTGTTGTGTTCTAGTACTGCCGTCAGTGCAGATATGACTTAATACTGCATTTAGCAGATAACATAATAGACAAAAACTGGAATCAGGTAGTAAAATGACATGTGAGTGGATACACACATAGTAAAACTTCGGTGCTTATGCAGAAACTATAGATTTCATGAATATACTTAGCAGAGATATTGATAGACTCGAGTGACACATTATAAAATACTGATCACATGAAGGAATAAACAGTGAGCTGTGTATTAACTGAACAAAAGACAATGACAAGAATTAAGTGGCAGGAAGGTATAAGAAAATTCTCTGAATATAATTCATCATAGGTAATTACTGACAAATTAGTTCAAACAGTCTAGTATAGTCATCTGTGTGACTCTGCAATGCATAAATGATACACAATAGGATGAGAAGCCATTAAAGGTCAAGCAGAGTGTACTGTATAGTATGTGTGTGTTTGTGTGAGGGGGACTTGTTCTGTAGTAAATGACAAGGCAGTTAGGGGCTAGAGAAATCCACTAAGGCAGTACATGGGCTACACTTTATAGACTGATTCAGATGTTCATCTTTTGTGCTTTTTTTTTTTTTTTTTTTTTTTTTTTTCCCCTTTCTGGCTTTCAGAGCCCTTCCATTTCTGTAACTCATAGCTCGATATTTTCATATTTTGGTGAGACTTCTGGTCTGCAAATGCCCATTACACTGTACATGAAGGGACTTCTTGTCATGTGTCCTATCCTCACTCCCCCCTCAAAGGTCAGCATGTAATGACATGCAGCAGTCAGCTGGCTCTGATTTCTGCCTTGTAACTTCTGTTTTCCATTCCGCGGTGGTACAGCGGTAGTGTTGTTACCTCACAGCAAGAGGTTCTCCCGTTCGATTCTCGGCTTGCCTTGGGAGTGCCTTCTGTGTGGAGTCTGCATGTCCTCCCCGTGGTTGGGTAGCGTTCGAAAGACATGCGTGCGTAAATGGGCGTGCCTTCGTTGAAGGTTGGGCATCGAGCTGGCACCTCGGCGTTTCGTAAAAAAATCTACTGCCAATCATTAGCGGACCGGAGTTCCACTGTGGCGACCATTACCGGGAAAAATCCGAAAGACAAACAACAACTTATTCTGTTTCCCTCTTACTGAGTAGACCTGTATCAGACCCATGAGCACTATTTGGGATACTGCTGCATTACTCACAAATCTCTACCTCATCTTTCAGAGAGAGATAAGCTAACATGAGAATTAAAATAAATAATAGGCTAACTATGCTAGTCTTATGAGCTGAACCCCTCCATTCCCACCTGCTTGTGTAATCTTGCCTAAGGATTGGTTAGGTTGCTGAGCTGAGCTAATTAATTTGAGCAAATATTACAGCTGTGCACAAGAATTTAAAATGATTATGTTCTTGTGGGATTCTGTATATATGAAGCTCAAATACAATTGTTGTTGTTGTTTTAGTATTAATTGACTTTGCCTGTTAACTGTACTTTTCATTGTTCACAGTTGCCGGACAGTGTAGCAATAGTAACAGACCATCTATAAGGTAGGAAAGAAATAAAACTTTGCGCATTCAAAGATATGCACTCACTGTAAATATCCATACAAATAATTTGCATTTACACCAATTACACATTAAAAGAAATGTGTAATTCTGATTGCTATGATCAGTGGGTTTAGCAGCCATATGCCACCTTCTTGACAGCCTGTCTGTGCTGTCCAAGTAATGTATAGCACAGTATATCTGTCATAATTCTATCAGTTTTAGTAAATGTGATTATTATTAAAGATAGGTTTTAACAGCACAACAAGCCTAAAAAAGTACTTGCCATGTACTCGTCAAGGCTTACAGGAATCAATGGATGCATATGGGACTGAATTAAGGCACAGAGTCAAAGACCTAAATTTAGTAGTTTGCATGATTTATTGCTGACAGACAAAATTTTATGTGTTATTAAAATGACAAAGTAAGAAGTAAACTTTGTCAGACTCTGATTTGACAGTGGTAAAATGTAACTATTTAACTGGAGTTCAAATGAAACAGCCTACAGAAGATCTAGATTGTTGCAAAATTAAAATGTAGCTGACATTTATTAGTACTAGAAAGAATAGCACTGCCAAGGCAAAGTACATTTTTTAAACACTTTTATTAAATTATAGTGTAAGATATAAACATTTTTAAATACCTTTATTAAGTTGTCACTTGAGTCATAGACATACATTAACAGAAAAGAAAACATATTAATATTTTTCTATTTATATACATTAAACATCATATATCTTTTCTTTCCTTGTAACTATCAACAGTCCAACATTATACAAATTCCTGAATTCCTGCCTTCCCTCAAACCTCACTCCTCTTCCCCTCCTGAACATTATTTTGCACATATTGTTCCCTTGGTGTCTACTTACTTCTATGTAATTTGTTCCTTCCCTTTTCTAAGATCTGTCTTCTATTTCTTCTGTGTTTTTATAATATTCATTACTTCAAACACAGTTGATTTATAAATTTAGACTTTGATTTCCATTCTCTAGCAGTATCTTTTTGGCAGCCAACAGAATTTAATTTAATAAGGCCTTACTACGTTTAGGCACTTCAGATCCTGTGTCCCAGCTCACACAATCATTTCTTTAGTTACAGCCATTTGATCACCCAATACTTCTGACAGAGTACTCTAAAGGGAGGTTTTAAAATCTGCCAACTGATTACACTCACAAAACATATGTTCCCAGTTATCTCTTACTTTCCCATCACACCTCCAATATTTGCTGTTTACCTGAGGAAAAATTCTTTGAAGTCTGCTTGGGGTATGAAATACCTGTGCAAACACTTCCCAGCAAAGATTCTGAACCTTCTAGACTTTGTTGCATACCTGGGAGCTATACATATATCTTCCCATTGTTCTCTTGTAAATTGCTTTTCCAGTCTCCCTTCCCTATATTTTCTAATCACCTCTGATTGATTCTTATAGTTGTCATGCAATATTTTAACAACATCTTCTGTTCCAGATTCAATTAAAAACTCTATCAGAGCAGTTATTTCACTTAAGATGTCCCTACCTCCTTTCTTTTTGCACTTACAATTTCTTGTAAGGAAGGCAGTCTCTAGTTTGCATTCCAGGCATGTTCTTGGCCTCATCCCAATCTATTAACTTCCCCTCTCTAGTTATTTGCTCCCAATGCCTTAGTTCCTCTGCCAGTTTTCTCCAGTTAATTCCAGCCCCTCTTGCCTATTTTCTATACCCCTACATGCAGTCATCCCGGCTGGAAAAATCTTCTTTCTTCATTCTCATGTTTTCTTAGTTCTTAGAATACTTTCTGCTGATTCATGAGTATAATATTCTGTATGGTTGCTGTTAGTCTCCATATGGGTCTGCATCCAAAGTTCCTCTCTCTCTCTCGCTCTCTTTCTCTCTTTATTTCTTGAAATTCCCACCTGCTTCATCATCATCCTTTTGTGTTTTGAATTCTAACCTTCTGCTTGTGGTATGTATATGAGCTTTAACTGTGGAGCTCTTAAATATCCCTTAAAATCAGGTAATCCTAAACTATCTTGTTCTATAGGATGGAGCAACTTACCCTACTTAACTCTTGCCCTCTTTCCCTCCCAGATAAAGACATTCTACTCTTTATTAATTATTGTCCACAACTTCTCCTTTGGTTGATAAAAATATAAACCTCAAGAGCAACAACAACAACAAAAAAAAAAAATCCAACAAGGCTGTAAATGTAATAAATTTAATAGCATATAAATAATAGGTAAGCGCTTTCACCCCAGAATGGCACTTCCTCAGACAATATAAAAAAACTGCACTTTAGGTGCTGATTTATATCAGCCTGTAATTACAATCATTATTTAAATAAATTATGTGATTTAATATTGGCTTTAAAGAAACAGTTTAATTCAAGCCTAAGCCTTTGTCAGCTTGCAATTCCAAAACCCATTTTAATTCTGTATGTTTGGTCCTATTCATATCATCACCTCCTGTCAAGTTAAATACATTAATTGTAGTAAAAATTAAAAAAATATGCTTATTCCCATAAGTATTCACATGTTTAGCTAGATCATTAGATGCATTATTTTACCTTATATCATTCTGGTTCTCAAGAATATGTTGCCTGAAGGAATGATTGCTTTTACCTATATAAAAAGATGAACAAAAATACAAAATAGCTAAATATACTAAATCTGAACTTTTACATCTGCATAATATTTCAAATCATAACAATTACCAGTTTCAGGATGTTTAAATGTGGATATAGCTAGAATAGAGTTGCATGCACTGCAGCCATTACATGAAAATATCCCAAAATGTTCAGAAATTTTATTCACATTTCTAAGGTGTTTATAATTAAACTGACATTTAATAGACTTTTCATTCTTAAAAAAAATTGGTTTACTACCCAAAACTTTCTTAAGTTCCTCATCTGTCATCAAAATAGGCCAGTTTTTTTTAATTACATTACACACTGCATCTGTATCACTAGAAAAAGTCAAAGTGACTCTTGGAATATCATTATGATTACCAAGGTCACCATTAACCATATTTCCTGTATCTATCAATTCAGAAAAAAAAAAACAGTTTAGCAATAGCAGTATCTCTGTTAGAGAGGACCTCAAAAAATCTACTATCAATCTTGTTTTCCGAGTAACCTCTTTGTAAAGATTCTCTGTGCATATCCCTAAAGATTTTGTTAAGAATTTCATCATTATTATTTAGCCTAGTGGCTCTGATTTACTGACCTTTTAGTACATTCTTATAAACATGATGGGGAGTTAGTATATTTAGCTGTTTGTATTGTTTGTTCATCTTTTTATGAATGAAACTATTTCTTTAAAGCCAGTATTAAAATCACGTAATTTATTCAAATAATGATTGTAATTATATGCTGCTATAAATTTATACCTAAAGTACAGTTTTTATGTGGTCTGAGGAAGCGCCATTCTGGCATGAAAGTGCTTACCTATTATTTATATGCTATTAAATTTAAAACTTTTATAGCCTTGTTGGATGGTTTGTTCATTGTTGTTGAGTTTTATCATTTTTGTATTACACCATCCTTTATTCGCTTTGGTTGTGTGCTGTTTTTGAATTTCTACTCTGTTACAACCAAGTGGAGCATGGCTGAAGGAGGAGACCTACAGCTTGATTATAATCCAATGGAAGAAGCACCTAGTCCACATTCTGATCACTTACATCTCATTATGCATGTTGATGGTAACCTTCTACTAATGTTATCTTTGAATGACACTTTGGAACCTGACTTAGACGATAATGCACCTAATATGGGCTATCTATAACACAGCATAAAAGATCTGGAAAATAACTTTGTAAGTACAAAAGGCTATAATGGCAGTGGCTTCATTTTGAGGAGTGTATACTCTTAAAGACTGCCCCAAGAGGACTTTGCATTCTTAAAATGCCTACATACAGTAACACTTTTCCAGACTTGTTAAAACAATGGCAATCTTTGAATTTGAATTTAAGCCTCAACTACATGATATTTTTAATTGAATTTTTTACTCCTGCTGAAGCTTCTTTGTTGTCTAAAATCAATGTCTTACAAAACACTATTATGTCTAAGTTTATCAATTAGTCCATTAGACAGAGACTTGATACTGTTTTTGAGAATGTTGCTACATATGAAGCCAGACTACAAACAGCTAAACATAAGCAACTATGAGGTATGTCTGACTTTCTCAAAGGGCATATCTTTTCCTGGCCCAAAACAGCGAATGGGTCTGATTCAAATGGTATGTTAATGCAAGCAGTTTCATGAGAAGAAAACTGCAAACCTTTGTTGATTTCCTACATAGCACTATGACCTTTTTGAAATTTACTATTAAGCATTCTGATACTTTGCTTGAATTTCTGGATGTGTTTGTGTTTAAATATGCTGAAGGTCATATTAAAACCACTTTATATCAAAAGCTCCAGAAAAAGAATAATGTGTTACACAGAACTAGTATGCATCCCCATCATGTTTATAAGAATGTATTAACAGGTCAGTTTGTCAGAGGTGCTAGGCTAAATAATAATGATGAAATTCTTAACAAAATCTTTATTGATATGTGTAGAGAATTTTTACAAAGAGGTTACTCAGAAAATCAGATTGATAGTACAATTGTTGATGTCCTGTCAAACACAGATACTTTTGCTTTTTTGTGAATTGATAGATATAGGAAATATGGTTAATGGTGACTTTGGTAATTGCAATGATATTCCAAGAGTCACTCTGACTTTTTCTAGTGATATAGATGTAGTGTGTAATGTAATTAAAAAGAACTGGCCTATTTTGATGGTAGATGAGGAACTTAAGAAAGTTTTGGGTGTTATCAAAAATTTTCTTTTAAGAATGGAAAGTCCATCAAACTTAAGTTATGTTATAGACAACTGAGAAATGTGAATAAAATTTCTGAATGTTTTGGGACTTTTCCAAGTAATGGCTGTAGTGCATGTAAATCTATTCTATCTATATCCACATTTAAACATCCTGAAACTGGTCATTGTTATGATTTGAAATTTTATACAGACTGTAAAAGTTTAGATTTAGCATATTTAGCTATTTGTATTGGGTGGCTGCGGTGGTGCAGTGGTTAGTGTTGCTGCCTCACAGCAAGAGGTTCTCTGGTTCAATCCTCGGCTGGGGTGCCTTCTGTGCGGAGTCTGCATGTCCTCCCTGTGGTCGTGTGGGTTTCCTCCGGGTCCTTTGGTTTCCTCCCACATCCTAAAGACATACTGTAGGTCGATTGGACACTCTAAATTGGCCCTAGGCATGTGTGCATGTATGTGCCTACTGTGGAAGGCTGAGCACCGGACTGGCACCTTGACACCGTAAAACTCCACTGCCAATCATGAGCGGACAAGGTGATCCACTGTGGCGACCCCTAACCGGGAAAAGCCGAAAGAAGAAGAAGCTTTTTGTATTTTTTGTTTATCTTTTTATGTGGATAAAACTAATTGTTCCTTCACAGAATGTATTTCTGAGCACCAGAATAATATAAGGAAAAATAAACCATTTAATGCTCTAGCTGAACATGTGAATACTTATGGGAATAAGCATATTTTAAGTTTTTTGTACTACAATAACACATTTTAACTTGAGATGAGGTGATGATATGAATAGGACTTAATGTATAGAATTAAAATGGATTTTGGAATTGCAAGCTGAAAAAGGTTTAGGTTTGAATAAAACTGTTTCTTTAAAGCTGGTATTAAAATCATGTCATTTATTTAAATAATGGTTGTAATTAAGAGCTGCTATAAAATATCGCCTAACGTGTACGTTTTTAATCTGGTCTGAGGAAGCACTACTCTACTCTGGCATGAAAGTGCTTGCCTATTATTTATATGCTTTTAAATTTATAACTTTTACAGCCTTGCTGGATGTTTTTTTTTGTTTGCTCTTGAATTTGAAAATTTTTGTATTAGACCATCCTTTATTCACTTTGGTAGTGTGCTGTTGTTGATAAAAATATGCCTGATCCATATATAAAACTAAAGGGACTAAAAACATTTTCACTGCTCGTATCTTACTATCTACGTCCATTGACAAGAGTTTCCAGTTTCTCAGTTTTTATATTATCTTTTGTTTAGTGACTTTAGTCTCTTTCCACATATCCTTAACTGCCACAACATAAGTTTTTTTAATCCATACTCCTAAATACGTCATCTTATCATATCTTCATAAAGATGGGTAATGCTGAACTAATACAGGTACTCATTATTTTGCAGTGTGTGTATGACTCTGTTGATACTTCTTCTAGGGCTATGGCCACTGGTACTGTTTCAAGGAGCTTTCTTGGCTGCATTCTCATAACCTCCCAGATAATGTTAAAAAATGAGATTTTCAACTCCCCCTTGGATAAAGATTTAGTCTTTGGCCCCTCTGCTGTAGAGGTGATCGGAAAGTGTGATGAAAGGGGCAAGCTGGCCCAGGGAATCTCTAAGAAAAGACCTCCTTTTCCAAACTGTGCAAGGTATTTTCTTTCTCTTCATCCAGTTTTATCAAAAAATAAAAACAGAATAAACACATTCAACAGAATTTATGTAACTAGACATTTAAGAAGAAGTGGCAAGAGGGTTCCAAATAGAAGTCTCAAACCTCCCTAAACCAAGGACAGTCCAAATGTCTAAATCACTATTCAAGAGACCTTGTGACCCCCTCCCACCCTGGCCTCCTTTCTCTTCCAGAAAGTCTGAATCTCCATTTTTCTCTTTGGTAACAAACTGTTTCAGACAAACGGGTTCTGAGAATCATTCATCAGGGTTACAGATGACAGTTGGAGGAAATTCCTCCTTTCCAGGGGGTGGCATTCCTTTTCCTGCAGATAAAACTCATATGTGTCCATTTGTTTTTCATCACATGCTGTCCCAAGGAGTGATAGAACCAGTTCCTCCTTCCCAGGTGGGGAAGGGCTTTTATTCAAGAATGTTCCTAGTGCCAAAGAAACAAAATGCTTGGTGACCAGTTCTGGAGCATTCTTTCCTAAACCTGTTTGTGATGGTGCTCAAATTCAAAGTGATGTCACTTCACAACTTCTTACCTCTTCTTTCTCTTTCAAGTTTCCTGGTAACACTAGACTTGAAAGATGCTTATCAACACATCCCTGTTTATCCAAATTTCAGATGTTTCTAAAGGGTTTGTGTGTCTGGATTATATTCTCACATCAACTTGCCCTTTGGACTATCCACTGCACCAACACTGTTCACAAAGTGTCTAGCTCCAATTATAGCTTATTGTAAGCTACAGGGTATCCATGCTTTTCCATATTAAGATGATTTGCTTATCTTTGCAGAGTCTTTTTCAAAATGTCAGGAATCTCTCTCGGGTGAGAGATTTCTTTCAGAACCTGGGATTCAAAGAGAACATTCAAAAGTCTTTATTGACTTCTTCACACAGGATTGTGTTTCTGGGGTGTGAACTAGAAACCTCAGTTCAAGCAGCTTTTGAAACACAAGAAAAAAATAGATTTTTATTTCGGTCCATTTCTAAGGTTTTCCACTCAGGCTTCAGTCACTCTGAGGGAATACCTCAGGATTTTTGGTCTCATAGCATCTGTGATTCTCATGATAACCCTGGTAAGACTACACATGAGAAAGATACAGTGGTATCTGAAATATCTTTCATCCCAGTATCAACATCCTTTATCTTTTTAGATCCCAGTACTGGGGTTTGTCAAAAGAGAAATGTTTTGGTGAAGGCAACAGATATCTTTAAATTCAGATCTCTCCTTCTCTCTCCTTGCTTCAAAGCAGTCAGCCATCACAGATGTCTGTACTTTGCTCGCTCTCCAGTTTCAGGAGGGATAAAAATGCAGGGGGGGTTGGGACACAAAGGATAGTGCAAGCACATAAATATCAAGGAGATGCTTGCCCTGATAAAAGCACTCAACTCTCTGAACCATCTTTGATCCCCAGGACCTCTTCAAGTGGTTATAGACAATACCACAGTCATGTGGTACATCAATAAGTAAAGGGGAACCAGATTGTACCCTTTTTGCAGACTTGCCATGTTACCTTGGGAATATAGCTTCACACACAATCTCACTCAACAAGCATCCTACATTCTGTCAGAGCAAAACTGTGTGGCAGACAAGATGAGCAGGACCAAGGCAGACTGTTGTGAATGGAAACAAGATCAGGGGGTCTTCCATGATTTGATTCATCTGTGGGAAGTTCCTCCAGTAGATCATTTTGCCTTCTCTCTTAACAATCAGCTGGCAAAATTCTGTTCCAGCACTCCATGCAAGAAGGCCTGGAAGACAGATGCCTTTTCTTTCCTTTGGACAAGACTGCTCCTGTATGCATTTTCATCTTTTCCACTTATATCCAGGGTACTTCTGAAAGATTCAGAAGGAATCCTGAAGATCATTGTGGTAAATCCTTTCTAGCCCAGGCAATCATGATTCTCCCTTCTTTTGGAAATGGCCAGAGGCAAATTACCAGAATGGAGCTGCTCATACAAGAACAGGGATGTTTCCAGAGGCAAATTACCAGAATGGAGCTACTCATACAAGAACAGGGATGTTTGATACACCCTGACGTCAATAATCTTGAACTGACTGACTGGATGATGGGGTCTTAATTCCTTTTATGCACCTGTTTTCTGAGTACACGCAGCAGGTACTAATGGGGGCAAGAATGCCTGCTACTATAAATCATATATTAGCAAATGGAAAAGGTTTTCTAGTTGGTGCCAACAACAGAACCAGCACCCATTCAGGGATTTACAGTATTTGTGTGAGTTACTATCCTATTCCTTTCTTATTCCTCTATCAAGGTTCATTTATAGACCATTTCAGCATGTCTGCCAATAGAGCCTCCTCTTTCAAGGCAGTCTCATGTCAAAATGTTCTTGCAATGGATTTTACATAAGAGGCCTCCAACTAAACTGGTGGCCCCTCCTTGGGATCTTAATTTTGTGTTAGAGAAGCTAACGCTTGCTTCATTTCAACCAATCAATCTGACTGACTTGAGGTTCTTTACATGGACAACAGTTTTACTGATTCCTCTGACCACTGCAAGAAGGGTATCTGAGTTGCAAGCTCTTATGGTGAGTCAACCTTACCCCATTTTTCATAGAGACTGGGTTTCTTTGACAACTAATCCTACTTTTATGCCTAAAGTGACATCCCAGTTTACTTTAAGCCGAAATATCCATCTCCTTGTTTTCTTTCCTGAACCTAAAAATGAAGGAGAAAAGATAGTCCATACCTAGGATGTCCACAGACATCCCAGGTACTATCTTGACAGAACTAAAGCTTTCAGATCTTTGAATCAATTGTTCATTTCTTGTGAAAGTAAGACAAAGGAACAACCTGTGTTAAAACAGACTATTTGCAAATGATTTTCTATGGATATTATCTTTTTTTATGCTCACCATGACAAATCTACTGTAGGCAGGGTCAAGGCCCACTCTGCTAGGGCCTTAGCTTCATCTACGGCTTTTTGGAAAGGGTTGGATTCTAGAAGTATTCTAAAACTGCTGCTTGAACCTCTGTACATACTTTTACAAAGCACTATAAGCCCGATCCCTTCTCTAGGTCTAGATCAGGCTTTGCTAGGCCCATTCTCCAGGGGCTCCGGGATCCTTCTCCTTCCACTTCCCAAATATAGTTAGCTATGGTAATATACCCATATATCTAAGGCTATTGCAGCAGTGATCAATATGAAGAACACAGAAGAGTCGTGTAGGGTGAACATACCATAACAGTAGATGTTTGAATGATTACTGCTGCAGAAGCTGCTCCCTCTCTCCACACCCCCCCCCCCCTTTGGGATTTTTTTTTTTATTCCAGGGTGTGCACCTTTATTTTTTGTTGTTCCAGGTACCATCCTGTCAGGGCTCCACCTTCCGGTTTCTGCTGGCAGCAAAGCTCTGAAGGGCTGTGTGCCCAAACTTGTGTTTTAGTCAGCTCAGCTCAATCTGCTTGACAGTTTGGGTGTGTGGAAGGTGCCCTGAAGCTTTGGAAGCTGGCCAGCTGTTATATATTTAGCAGGATGTAACCAATATAGCTAAGGTTGCTGCAACAGTGATCATTCAGACATCTACCATTATGGCAAGTTCACCTTACAGAACTGTACTTTTTCACTGGGTTCAGAAAAGCAGTAGTGTTGTCAATGTAAAAATCACTTGATAAAAAGCTGTGTATAAATGGGACATTTATCACATTTAAGCTGGATATATTGGTTGTATGTACATCTTTACTGAAAGTGCATTCAGAGATCTGGGTTTGAGAACTTGACTGTCTGAATCAAATACACATTACTGACTTAGCCTTGTCATAAACTGAAACCATTGCTTCAAGTTATGTTTTCTGCATAAAAACAAAAAGTACAGTTTATTACTGCAAGTTGTGCTGGTTCTTCAACCTAACATATTTGGAAAATCCGTTTGTGATCAGCTCTGCATAATAAAACAAATTCATTGTGTGCAGATGCAAGAGCAATGCACTAGTGGGTGCAGAGCTGTCACAGACAAAGTTTCACTCAGTTAAAAGATAGTGGCTCTTACAGACACAGAATTAATGATTTGCAGTTTTATTTGTGTCTTTCGGCTTTTTCCCGGTTGGGGGTCGCCACAGCGGAACTCTGGTCCGCTAATGATTGGTAGTTGAGTTTTATGTTCCGAGTTACCAGCCCTGACACACAACCTTCAAGAAGGTACGCCCATTCACGCATGTCTCCACGCAGAAGACGCTCCAGCTGAGAATTGAACCGGACAGCGTCTTACTGTGAGGCGACAATGCTACCGCAGCACCACAATTAATGATTTGCAGTTACAGAGTCAATAATGTGCATGTTAGCAGAAGCAGTAATTCATGCATTTGTTCACTACGGACTATGCAGTATACCGCTAGACTGCACAGAATTTCACGGAATGCCAAGATTTTTGCCTCATATTTTTGGTCTGTTCCTCATAAAATGTGTAGATTTCTTGCAAATGACTGAGGATTGAAGTAACTAAATAATGATATATATTTAAGTTTCAGACTCTATATCCTTCAGAAAACGCATGCTAACATAAATCATGTTATTTTAGCAACTTTCTAAGCTCATAGGAATAATATTTAAAAATTTTCTCTATTTTTGGGCCTTTGTCCACCCATTATTTTAGGCTTTGTTCAGATTTCTTGTGTTAAGAGCTTGAGATGTAGGCAGTGATCTAGAACTGCAAAGAGAAAACAGAAAACGAAATTCAAATCTTGAGTTTGATATTTTTGAACAATATGCTGTCTTATTTAATGGACCTGATAGCTTAATTCTTGACTTTCTACTTCATGCTAAGAATGGCTTAGAGTGACAAGCAGCTTTAAATACAATACTGCTAAGTTGGCCAGATATCAAGAAAAAGTTCCATTATCAGATCCAGTCAATTACACTTATTATGATGTGATGAAATTTATGAATCATAGGGTCTGATGTTTAAATGCAGTGGAGTGGTAATGCCAAACCAACTATGCAGTCTCATGTTTAAAAGAATGCAAGAAAACATGTATGCATTTTTATGTGTAAAGAAAGGGCACATAATGTAATGTTCTGCTCAGGAATGTCTTGTGAAGTAGAATTGATGGCTGAAAAACTGTTACATTTTGTACTGTGCACCACAAAAGCAACTCCAAAGCTCTGTGACACTTCAAAAAAAAAAAAAAAAAAAAAAATACCAGACATTTCAGTTTAAGGACAGTCAATTTTTCATCCCTTTTTACTTCTGCTCAAAGTATCATGAGCAGAAACATAGCTAGGCTGGAACAAAGGGGGCAGCCACCCTGGGTGCAAAGTGTCAGGGGGTGCGTTCATCAGATCTGTTTTTTTTTAATTCTTTGTGAGTAGTATAGTTGGAGGGCATTAGTACCTGGCACTTCTCCCTAGGAAACAAAGAAGGAGTGCTAGATTAGATAATGGATTTTTGCTCTCACACAGACTATGATGGCGTAGTGTGTAAGGACCTGGTGCAAAACCAGGCATCTTACTTTTTGGTGCTAAATCAGGGTGCGTCACTGGGTGCCAAATGAACCAGTTACAGTTGTAATCATGAGATCATCAAGCTGAAAGATAATTCTTCACAAGTTGCCATCTTGTTTTTGAAATCCATTTTGTCACATCATTGTATTGCTGAACCACTCATCACTGATAAAGGTCCATAGTTTGTCTACCAAGTATTTTAGGCATTTTAACAGTACTGAAAATTTCAGCAAATAATGTCTTCAGCAAGGTATTGCCAGTCTAATAGTCAAGATGCCAAAGTTATTTAGTGAAGTGTGTCATTAAAATTCATCACAAGATCTGAACAGGACTGTTCATTTGAATGTCTAGAACACAAATATATTCCACTACAACCCACAGAACTTTCACCTTCACAATTGTTGATATGGAAGGAGAATGAGAAAAATGTCTACATCTGTTCTACTTCAACCCGAGAAAAGGCCAAACATGTCTGCAAAGCAGGAAGCTCATTAGAAACAGAAGTATTTATATGAGTGAGAAAAGAGAGTTTGCCAATAGAGATGACTACGAGTGGGGGTACAGAAAATAGGCAAGAAGGGACTGGAATTTACTGGAGAAAACTGGCAAAGGAACCAAAGTATTGGGAGCAAATAACTGGAAAGGAAAAGGTAACAGAGTGGGATAAGGCCAAGAAGAAGTTTACATTGCTGGTTAGAGAGTGCTTTCCCTACCTGTAGATTGATATCTGAGTATAGGCAAGGAGAAAGTGATAGAGTAGGCCTAAGTGAAAGACCTGCTAAAGTAGAGTTTTTAGTTAAATCTAGAACAGTAGATGCTGTTAGAAAAGGAGGTAATTAGTAGGGTATATAAAATATTGGATGATCATTTTAAGAATCAGTCAGAAGAGGTTAGAGAAGATTGGGAAGAGAAACTAGAAAAGTAATTTATAAGGGAACAACGGGAGGACATATTTTTGGCTCCCAAGTATGCAACGAAGTCCAGAAGGATTTTTGCTTGGAAGTGTTTGCATAGGTATTTTTAAACCCCAAACAAAAGTTGGAGGTTTGATGGAGAAGAAAGAGGAGTGAGGTTTAAGAGAGGGAACAAATTCAGCAATTTACATAATGTTGGACTGAATGACAGTTGTTATAAAGAAATAAAACATATGTAATGCATATTGTATGTAAATGGAAAAAAAATGTTAATATGGTTTGTTTTCTTTTCTGATAATGGATGTGTATTTTGTCTTAAGTTATAATTTAATAAAATATTAATAAAATAGGTATTTCTAATATATTACATATGCTGAGACCCAGACAGATTGTCTGAATCCAAAATCCATCTGGAAAACATTGCAGACAACAGGCAACTGTTGTAACTGGTTATGAAAATACACCAAGGTCCTATAGTGGCAAGACAACAGAAGGTCTGATTTTGGGATGCAACAGAAAGCAGCTGGGCCATTCATTTGTCTCAATACAGTGAAGTGATTGAAAAACTAATAGTAAGGAGCAGCCTGAGCCAGGAAATGTCACAGTTACCTTGCTGAGTGACTCTTCCTGAGAGTGCATGTGCCATGACTGTGACAATATACCGGCCAAATCCTCATCTGACTGGAATGTACCCGGTGATGACCAGCTATACCATGAGTCCATTGAGCCAACTGTGACACCATCATCATTCAAAAGTGGCAGTAGAATGTCTAAAGATGCTACAGTTATTAGAATGCCATCCAAATAGTTTGTTACTGCTATAACATCAAGGGGAACACTACAAATGCTCAAGTCCCAAGTGCTTGAAAACACTCTCTGAAAGCCAGGGACACAAGGGCCTTGTTGTTCATGTAGGTTGCTGCTCGTGCTCAAACTCAAGCATGAGTTTGAGCAAGCAGTCATGGGGAAAACAGGAGGGGATTTTAGGCTTGGGGAGGAAGGGAGATTTTGAGTTAGCGAGTGGGAGGGATTTTAGGGTTAGGGTGTAGGAAGGGAGCTTTAGGGTTAGGGAGTGATTGGTGAATTTAAGTTTAGGGAGAGGAGTTGAAGCTTTAGGGTTAAGGAGCAATCAAGGTCTTAAGGGTTAGTAAGGAGGAGTGGAGGTTTAGAGTAAGGGAGCAAGGACTCAGACTGGGAACTGGATGGGAGTTTTAGGGTTAGAGTCTAGGTTCTTGCAAGATTATACAATTTTATAGGGTTAGATGTTGAGAGTGCTACATACAAATGGGAGATCAGGATAGTCGGAGTTTGAGCACTTGCTTTTTCATGTAAATGGTAGTGACTAGGTGTGCTGCAAGCTAATATCATGCAAGCACCTGTAGCAGATGCGTTATAATGCTGTTATCAAACTGCTGCCAAATTATAGCGTATGCCTTATATGCACTGATGTTATTGTTATTGTATGTACGTTGTGCATACAGCTATCTGAAATGATGTACTTATCTCTTTGTGACATTCCTAATCTGATGTATAGCATATCATTCCATCTCTCCCTCTCTCTCTCTCTCTATATATATATATTTATGTATGTATTTATATAATGCAAGCTTTAACGTTAATGAGTGTGTACCGTATAGTACAATGTGTATTTAAGAATCTCATAAGGCTACTGTGCATGAAGAACATCACATGATTATGCTTTGCTTTAGTATTAACAGCGGTGTTAGTAAAGACAATGGTAGCTTACCTATTAGCTCCTGCATGCCTGTGCCTGGTGGCCAGCCTTTGAAGAATCTATGAAATGCTACTGAGGTCACACCAAACAAAACATTACAGTCCACTCTCCTGCTGCTACAGCTGGTTAATCGTTTCTGAGCAAATAATTTAGCTGGTGGGAGCAGAAAACATTCAGGTAAAGCTTCCTCTGCACTACATTCTGTGGTGCTTAGTTGTTAAAGAAATGATCTGTACAATAAATTAATATTTTATTTCATTGTTTCTTTTACTTCTCAACCTCAATAATATGTGTTGCTGTTCATAAAGCCTGACTCTCAACAGACATTTTCATTTGAATGCCTACACCCTTCTTAGTTGTAGCTAGGTTTTCACTACCTACAGGGAATATGAATGGATTTATTTGGAAATACAGACTCAAGAAAAAAGACTAATGACCTGCTAGCACCAGCAATGATAACACGATATGAGGAGTCCATAATCTCTGTTCTGTGACACAGTCTAGTATATTTAGTTGTTCAAGGATGATATGTTGATCTTGATTTATTAGACACATTTGTCATTCATACCTGGACCTTGCTTTGAGTCTTGTTTTACTTTCAGAGCAGTGGGCTGCTTGTTCTTTGTATATCCCTAAGTAACCGGTGAGCTTGAATACAATATTTTACATGAGTGACAATTATTGGGCTGGGGAGGGAATTTGCTTCTTACTTTCATACCCACCTTTCAGTCTGCTTTCACATGACAATGTTGTGCCCTGATACTCATTGCAGTACATGTGCAGTCACTGCTTTGCACAGGGGATCTACTAACACACTGCTGGTCTACAGAGGGGGGGGGGGGTCCACTAACACAATGCTGGTCTACAGTCTCAGGGGGGAGTAGTACTAACCCAGTGCTGGTCTACAGTCCCATTATTTAGTAACTGGTAGTGGGGCCTGTTTTCCTTTCTTCCCCTTTGGCACTCATTCTGATCATTCATAACATTTATAAGTCAGCAGGAGTTTGGAGGACTTTCTATGTGAAAAAGCAATCATCTGTTAAATATTTTACATCGCTGTTACACATATCACTAAGTGATAATATCACAAATTCAAGGCATGTTGCATTTGCTTGTATGTGAATGTTTGTGTGTGTGTGCTTATTTGTTTTGTACTTCACAAACATTCAAATATAGTTGATGTCCACTGTTTATTTACTGAATGATTTTTGACAGGTACCTTTGGTATACAACATTTACAGTAAAAGCTGATGCCATTTTATTTAGCATATTTGTCCCAGTCTTCCCTATTTAATCTCAAGGTGTCTGCCCTGTATAGCTACAAAACCTTCCTCTAAAATTAATTCATCCCTTTCTCCATCCCCCCTGGCCATGCTACACCAGTGCTGCCTTTAATGGGGTGCATTTTCCAGTTCCTCCACTCTGGCAAACAGACAAAATCATCTACCTGTCTTTGCCTCAAGTAAGCTTGGTTTCTGAATGAGTCTGGTTTGGGATTAGGCTGCCCATAATGTGAAGAACAGATAGTACAGTGTGCACAACTCTGAAGACTACTACTGCAGGATAGCTAATGAGCATGTGCAGTGGTATATGACCAATTTAACACTTATAACCATGCTCATAATTAGTCCTGCCATGATGTATCCCCACCCCTGAAGTCCCACCCATTTCGTTGCAACATGTAGTTTTTTTCTTGCTTTAAAATCACTTTCTAAACAGCTTTTTTACATTTAGGTTTAATTATGAAAACTAACAGATATCCTTGCAGCCTTGCATATATAGAAGTACATTTTTACAGAAGCAGTATTTAGATAGACATGATTTTTTTTTGCATTTTTCCAAATAATATAGATTTTTAATTGTATTTATTTTAATAATTTAAAAAATTACAACTCTGACAAGACCTATAATTAGAAAGACTACAAATCAATCAATCAGTCACTCAATCAATCAGTCAACCAGTTAATAAATACAATACAACAGGTATGGAAAGTGAAAGGCATGTTAAACGAATTCTGGTGCTTCTTAATGGAGATTCTGCAGAAGACAGTGACTAGCCTTAAACAGCAGTGTGCGTAGAGTATCTCTTTGTACTGTACACTGCAGCTTGCACTGAAGTACTGTTGCTAGGAGGAACTAAGCATGAAAAGAAAGGTTGACAGCACAAAGGACAGCCATGGGACAGAAAACCATGAAACAGTGCCAGTTTATTAGCCCACCATTTACATGTACATTCTGCTGTATTGCCCATCCTAAGGTTGTCATATAGCTGTACATAACAACCATACCATGTCTGAAGGCCTGCCTGCATGCAGCATTAACTGTACATAACAACCATACCAGTCTGAAGGCCTGCCTGCATGCAACATTAACTGTACATAACAACCATACCATATCTGAAAGCCGGGCTGCATGCAACATTAACTGTACATAACAACCATACCATATCTGAAAGCCGGGCTGCATGCAACATTAACTGTACATAACAACCATACCATATCTGAAAGCCGGGCTGCATGCAACATTAACTGTACATAACAACCATACAGTGTCTGAAGGGCTGCCTACATACAACATTAATCACAAGCTGCACTGTCAGTTTAGGATGCCTCCAGATATGCAGGCAGGGAGTTAACCATATTATGAACCCTTTGTTAATTAGATAAGTAGCGTTCAAAACAACACCTGCCTATTTTCAGGCAAACATGGGAAAGTTGGTCTAGAGAGGGTGCCTACTCAACTGCAATGTAAGAAAATATAAGCTGTAGGGATTAAGCCCACTCTGCAGGCTTATTGATTAGCAACATGAAGCTTAAATACAATATGAAATATAAAGATATGTTCTGTGAAGTCCTCCTTCAGATGAGAAGCTATGGATTTATGGGCAATACCAGTTCCCTGCCACCTCTCACCCACACACCCACAGAAATGCATGTATATTGTTTTTGTTTGATTTTTTCAGCCCTCCATTTCAAAGTTGTTTCTCTTTTACTATAATAACCTTTCTATAAATTATACAAACTCCAGATATAGAAAGTAGCTGAGCTCTCACAGCAAATGGAAATTATTGTTGTAGTGACATTATTGTTGCAAACACATAGCATATAGCCATTTCAAATACAGATAATATATCAGAAATCAAACAAAACTGTGAACATGGGTGTAGCCAATATTTCTGGAACTGTACCACCAACATCCAGACTGTTGCCCTTGCCCAAAGAGTGAACAAAACAAAGTCAGCTCAGAATCCCCAGTAATATATTAACTGAATAATAAATAATAAAGAGTGAGCCTTTGTGCAACCTTTCACTTTTCAATAAGAGCAAACTCTGCTAGTAAGGCACTTGCGTATCCAAAACTTAAAGTAAAGTCATATTTGATCTGTCTTTCAATAATGGTTTGATGGAAAATGATCATTCTAGCCACATGCACAGTTAGACTGTAATCTTGTCTGCTAATGATATTTATTATATCTCAGTTAAACTATAATACTCTCCATCAGTTTGATTGATTTAAGAACCTTCATAATCTCAAATTTAAGATGTGTACTGTCATTATTCACTTCTTGATTAAATGAAGTACTCGCAGATGATCTAGTTCTAAAATCAGAAATGCGTTCCAGAATTGTATTCTTAAACATCACAGTTTTTTCTTATATAAAACAGCTGCATTTTTTATAAGTGGCCACAAAAACAACACAGCTTGTAATGTAACCTGCATAATCACCAAACTTAAACTGCTTTAAAAAATACTAATTTTTGGTTACTGAGTCAGCAAACAAACCTAATATATTTGCATAAAGTGATAACATGGAAAGGTGGCTGCCCTATAAATTATAACAGATGTCTCCCTAGGCTGCATAATCATTTTGCTTTTAATTGCATAATGTGGTGTGTCACAGATAAGTAGCTCTATCTTCAGAAGATGATGCTGATATTTTCCAAATACAAGTGAGGACAGTTTTTACGGAGGCTAGAGAAGCAGCTGAACCTTTCTGATTTTACATCACACTTCTGTTCAGCTACCTTCATCAGCTGCCTTTTTTGTCTTTACTATATTCTAAATATGGAATTAAATATTCAGCACATGTACTAAGATTGTTATATCAGAGGCTTTTAATTGGGTAACTAGTAACTATAAGAAGCACACATCAGTCTGGATATAGCTATCATAGTTTCATAGGTAGGTACTAGGCTATTGGCCCTAGGGCTTTCGCCACCCAAGAAAATTTATTTTCCTGTGACCCTGTCGAGCAGAGCCACAGAAGTGATTCCTGGGATGAATTTCCTATTTCCCATCTAATCATCAAGATTTTTCTTGAAGAGTGCTAATGAGGAGCTCTATTTGACATAGATAGGTAGTCTGTTCCAGAGTATGGGAAGTCTCTGGGACAGGAATCCATCCCTCAAGCATGTTCTGTTTATTGTGGTGACAAGGTTTAGGTCCCTAGAGCATGTAGCTCGGAGGAATTGGGATTTCTTTAAGTTGGAGCATATCCAACAACTCTGGGTTTGACATAGCTTTGTATGTTAGGCAGAGATCGCCTCTGAGTAGGCGATATGCGACGGAGTAAAGCTGGAGTTTTTTTAGAAGGTCTGCGTAGGGCATCTGTTTGAGGCCAGTAATCCTCTTTGTGAGGTATTTCTGTGGCCTTTCCAGTTGTTGTAGATGTCTTGTGAGGTACATACCAAATGAGGCGTTGTACTCTATAATGGGTCTAATGAGTGATGAGTAGAGGGGAACAATGGCCTCTTATTTTCTGGACCTCTTCAGCTTTACTGTGTTACCTGTACCCTTTAAGTTCACTTATGCATTTTGAAGGGGGTAGGACATCTGTTAGCCTTGTGCTGGACAAAATACTGACCCTTAAGACAGACACTATCACTTACATTTTGTATGTCTGACTATGCAGATGTGAAAATACTAAAATATGCTTAACATACATGTACAAATACACACACACACACACACACACACACACACACACACGCACACACAATGTTTAGGAATGAAAAAAGAACAGGTGCATCAAAGACTCTTGTTCTTCAAGTACATAAAAATACAGTTTTGGGTGAAGATGGTGGCAAATAGCTGCCTAACTCAGCATATTGTGTTAATGTTTCTGTTATTAAGTCAATATCTCTATTTGCTATTCAGTTTTTCATCTTTGCACCAACATTGGGTGACACATATTTATTTATTACAGCACTATAAAGACTTTTTAATGAAGGAGCCTGGCTGTTGGAGAGAAAGTGGCCTGGTCTTCAAGGTAAATGTAACTTTATTTTCGTCAGTATAGAGAGCTTATTCACAGGATAGTCATTTATTTATCATTGTTTCTCTTGCTTTATTTTGATTAGCTGCTTGAATTATTAAAGCAGTCATCTGCTTTTTTTTTTTTTTGCCTGATCAGATTGTTTTTTTTTTTTCCTATCTGTGGTCCTAATACATTTTGGGGACATAATGAACTTTTCAAGGACTACTTTCTTTGCTCCTAGATAATCAAGATTTTATTCTGTTTTGCATTTATTACTGTCTTCAATTATCTGCGCTTATAATTTTTAAAACTCATTACAGGCACTATATTGAGTTTATTTATTTATTTTTTTAATTATTGTATTTGTCCAAGACTGTAATGCTTCATAATTAGAGCTGATATATTCCTATGGGTGTAATATGCATTTTTATTGGATTCGGTGATTTATGTCTATGGTTCTTTTTGCCCATCACAGCTTTTACCTTAAGCAAAGCTATTCCAAGAAACAACTGATTGTTGTATCATTTAATAGAATACTATAGTTCTGGCTGTCACTATTTGTTTTCATCTTCAGGTTTAGTTTCCTCCATACTGATTTTATATTTGGTTATAATGCCTTTTACCTTTAGGCCAATCTACTTTGTTATGCCTTATTCTTTTTGTTGGGGTTTTTGTACAATGACAGGGATTCTCTTTTGGCATTCCATTACTTTATTTCATCACATTTATCTTCCCTGGTATTTTAAGATATATAGGCATATGCAAATGTTGTGCAGACATGGGGCAAATACTGAAGGAGGGCTTTTGTGGCCAATCCTGAATTCATGCCCTTGGTAGACAAATGTTACTTTCTTTTCCACAATGGACTGAAAAGACTTGTTTGGGATACCTGTCCTTCATCTGAGCTATGTCCATTGTCCCAGTTTAATAGTGGAACTTGTCCTTTTCTGGCCTTATACATGGTACTGTATACTGATGTGAGGTTTATACAGAAAACATTGGAAATCATCTCTGAGTTGCTGTACAATGCTGACCTTGTTTTTAGAGTAGAAATAAGGCCTGGTGATAGCTTTTGCCCTTATGTTGCTGATCTTGTTTCTTCAAGAATCTCTGTCAGGAGGAAGACAGCTAATTTCTTTACATCTGACCTTAAAATGGCTTGGGTTGCCAGTAGAAGTACCAATTCTTTTGAATGTGTCCTGGCTACCCGAATAAACTGTAGGCTTCTCTTCTTCTATAATCCAGCCTGTTGTGAGGATTTTCCCACAAGTGTCCTCACTTTCTTGCCAACTTAGTGCTATGTAACTGAAAGCTTGGCGAATGCAGACTGTAACATCTAATGGATGATGAGTAGCATGCTCTTACTAAGGAATTCCTCACTATTGTGAAAATACTTGAGTTTGTGTATGTATTTATACTGTAACTCATCGATCAGTCTAAGTAACTGACAATGTTCCTACTGGATGTGATGACCTTACACTGGAAGTTGAAGCTGGTCACTTGGTCTTACTGATTCTTGGCCTAGTTTGAACTGCCTTCTTTTTCCCACCTGATCTTGAGTTGAAGATGTGTCATAACTTTTCTAGCGCTATGGTTCGTTTTTTTTTTTTTTTTGTCATTTCTTCAGCTTGTTCTAGAAGACAGTGCTGATGATCCTGATGTTTTGCTCAATGAATATTTTGCACGTTTGCTCAGGATTTATTTTTGTCATGTCAGATACATCCTATACCACTCAGGGCATATGAAAAATTTTTTGAATTTCAGCTTTGCTCCTTGCATCAGGTGAAGAAAAGTTTAAAAATAAAGGACTCAAAATTGATCCTGGTGGGATGCCAGAAGTAACACAGTAACTGGACAAGGAATGGTCACAAGAAACTATCTATTAGGTGCACACATAAATATAAGAGGCAAAACAGTCTAGGACAATACCTGAACATATAATGTTAAGAGATGATCTGGCAGGATTTTTGGTCCACCATATGAAATGCTGGGGAGACAGAACAAGAGAGCAGAATGAACAATGATCTCTAGCCATCAAATCATTCATAATCCTAGAAGGTGGCAGTGTTTGTACTTTTCTAGTGAGAAAAAAACATTCTGTGTTCTCTTCAGTCAGTACATCAGTTTATATCCTGCTTAATCACCCTCAGTCCCTCTACTGTTCTAGAATGCTACCCTGCATGTGAAGAGGAACAGATAAACAAATCCATCCCATACCATTCTTCTTTTATGTATCACTTGGCTAAAAAATAAGTTATGTACTTACCATAATGTTCCATCTACGTTGTTCAGATCTAATTCCCAGATTTGATTTGGCCGTTATTCTATCTAGTGGCCACCAACAAACTTTCAAGCTCCTTCCCGACCCATAATGGGATACCCCTAACATCCCTCAGATCTTGTTTGCAGCTTGACATGAAGACCATAAAGAATTGCCATAATTAGAGTTCAACACATGGGGCATGTGGTGTCACAAGAATTGAATTTCTCCAGAATTCATTTGTGATAAATGGAGAGGGATGGGAGTGGGGAGTTGAGGAAGACTGAAAATGGGCAACACAGATGGAAAATTATGGTAAATACATAATTTCATCATCTGTGTTGTCCATTTTCATTCTTCCTCAATGGATGGGACAGAGTCCCCAGCTACCTAAATTTCTGGGTGGATTTTAATGAAGGATATTCCTGAGTATGTTTGAACCAAAGGCCTCTTTTCCCCTTGAGGCCACCTCCAGTTTGTAATGAGTGATAAAGGTATGAGAATTTGACCAAGTAGTGGCCCCATAACTAAAGTCCATGCGTAGGCGAGACTGGAATATAGTGGAAGTGCTCACAGATGTAGTTGAATTAGCCTGTATTGGCTTGTTAGGGGGAGATGTAATTTAGTGTAAACAAATAAATTATGATCTGTCAGCTGCTTGGTTATAGTTACATGTATGACCAATTTGCCCACTTTGTGATGTGTCAAGGAAGACAAGAATTGATTTGTCTTCCTAATTTATTAGTTCTGTGCAGGTAGAAATGCCATTATCTATAAACATCCAGTAAGCGCAGCATATACTCTCCTTTATTTGCAAAATCTGGGAAAAAATAATGGCAGATTAATTAGTTGGTTAATGCCGGATTCTGACACTGTCTATGTAAGGAAAAAGATTTGGTATGTAAAGTGTCCCTATCCATGTGGAAAATCATAGATAGGGACTTAGAATATAATGCTTAAAGTTCTGACATTTTCCAGCAGAAGAAATGCAACTAAAAGGACAGTGATCCAGGTTAAGAATTTTAGATTGCATTTAGCTGTAGTTTGAAAGGAAGACTGTTTCAGGGGTTGTCATTTCAACTTTAAATCCCATGGTGGTATGGATCTTTGTAAGGAAGTCTCAGTAGAAGAGAACCATTAAAAAAATGCTTTGCAAAGTTTAAAGGAAGCCAGGAAAGAATTCTGAAACCCCACATGGAAATTTGAAAAAGGTTGTGAGTAGAAGTTAGATATTCGATAAACTAGCATCCTCTTAAAATAAAGTCACTAGAAATTCAAGGACAGAAAGTATCGGAGTTGGGAAAGGTTCTGCCTGATACTGCTCTACTCAACAAAGGAAAATCTTCTCCATAAATTTCTGTAGTGATTCCTTGTAGAGAGTTGTTATGGGAAGATAACAGAATGGAATGACAGGTGAAAAAAAACATAGGTTGCCTGGCTATCAATGTAATCAGAGACACCACATAGTCAGTTTTAGGCTAGAGATGTGCAGGTGAATCATGCCTGATAGGTGAGACAGAAATTCTGGAGTCAGATCTAAAATCAAAGGTGAGTACAGAAATGGAGGTGAAAGGTAGGGGAACCATCTTAGTCGAGGTCAGTAAGGTAAAATGAGGATGGCTTGTTATTCAATGTGGCTGCTCTCTGAAATAATCTTTATTAAGATGTATTGTAAATGCCTGTCAAGTTTTATATTCTTCCACCTTGGTTTTGTTGTACATATTTAGTTTGTAGAAACCATTTCGTCCATTTAAATGTGCAGTATTCATTTGCCTCAAGCTGTACTCCAGGGAACAGAATGAAAGTTGTCCTTATGAGAAGCAAATGAATAAACAAACAAATAAATAAATAAATAAGCCATGTCTGTCACTTTTTTGTTGAGAGACAAGCTGTGAGGAAGTAGGATGGACCTTCTCAGGTTGACAACTTTCATGTTGAACTTCCCTGGCAAATGGGCTACAATTACAAAGCAGCTGGAAGAAATCGCCCATTGCCACACCTTCAGTATATGTAAGTTGTCCTCCTCGGGGACTTAAAATCGGTCTCCAGTATCCTATTTTATTTAGGCACCAGAAGAATCTTGAGTTAATTACAGATTCTATTGGCCTGGAGGGATCTTTGGATGACTCTAAGCTGCTCTTGAATTCTAGTATTACTGCTTCTTGGGTAATGGGGGTGGAAGGGAAAAAGGGAATGATATAACCTCTGCAAATGATTTATCTGTAAGGAAGTATCCCTCCTTATGTTTAACTGTGCTTTCTGGTGTAGAAATAAGAGACCCCTGATTGTCTGCAGAGGAAGGCATTGCATTCTCCTTTCAGGAGCACAGACAGGGTTTAACAGAAGAAGCATCTCTAGACCCTCGGATTTTAGGGAGTCCTCTACCACTGAGGTGTTTTCAGTCATTATCGCTCCCTCCTCTACCTTGGGGGAACTATCTTTACATGTATCCTGCAAAGGACCCTGAGACTTCCTGAAACACATATATTGAACCCCCAGTTGATTACTGGGAAAAAATCCTTTGAGGGGACAGAAAAAGATACACCCACAGCAGATAGGGTTGTTCTGTCCTTACCTGTGGGGCCAAACCAAGAAGAAATGTCAAAGGAGGCACTAAATGAAAATAACTTGAAAGCACAAATTTATTGAGGGTCATCCAGGCATGTCTGCTGATGGAAATGCCTGAATCTGCAGCCCTAGAGATGCCTTCTGCAGTATGCAAGATAAGGATCATGGATGAGTTAGATATCATCCATAGGGTAGCCTGAGAGAGACTGCTGAAGACTGAGCCTCAGCAGTTTTGGTTCCAGAAAGCGAATTGGATAGCCCTTTACTCAAATCTGTTTGTAGTCTCTTAAAATGCAATTTAGGATTGAATGGCTGTGTCAGTGGTACAAGTGGGTAAGATGCAAAATAAGTCCCGTGTAACATATTAGGGAAAAGTGATAAACCTAGGAAAAATCTTCCCTATTTCTCAGAACTGGAGCTTCCAAGGAGGAAGGTAGGAGCTGCTCCTGGATCCGATCCTCTGAAGGAAAAATGGAGTTTGTGATTGAGACTCAAAGGGGAAGGGACAGATGTAAAAGGTCGGGACCAAACCAAACCCCTTAGACCTGGTGTCCCAGACCTACTCTCTGCTGAAGGTATCAGAATTGAAATAGTGAGGGATATCAAAAGAATGAATGACGGTACCTTTCTTTGATTCGACTCCAAACCTCTCCAGGAAACTACTGGCCAGGTAGGAAAAAGGGCAAATTAGACTTAGCAGTTGCACTCACAAATCCATGAGAGGGCGGAATTTGCAAGACCCCCATCTGGATTTGTACCACAAGAAATTTCACATCATCATATCCACATCTTGAAAAAGTTGAGTGGAAAGGGAAAATTGGAAGGTAAGGAACTAATCACCACAGGAGCTGAGTCTGTCAGATCCGAGTAGGACTTACAGTCCAAAGGAGGCTCCAAAGGTTTTACATCCCAAGAGTTTGGATCCTAAATATTTAGAATTTTATGGAATAAAATTTTTGTCTGTCAGATCCGAAGTGCACCTAGGATCCAGAAGAGGCACTAGGGCTTTGGATTTAAAGTCTTTCTAGTTTTCTTTGGAGTTAAAACTCGTCTGTAGGAGCTGAAGGCTTAGGATATGAAGGAGGCTCTAAAAGCTTTGGATCTCAAGAGCTTGGATCTGAAATCCTTCAATTTCTCTGGAATAAGACTGGTGTTTGTTAGATCCAAAGACTTAAAATACAGTGTAGAAGTAACAGTCAAAGTTCTGTTGGATCAGAGGAAAAATTAAGATCCGAAGAGGACCCTAGGGGATTTGGATTTGAAAAACATTCTAGTTTCTCTGGAGTCAAAACTTCTGTTTGTTGGATCAGAAAGCTTAGGATCAGAAGGAGGCTGTAAATGCTTTGGATCCAAACTGCTTGGATCCAAAATCTTTTCATTTCTCCATAATAAGACTTATGTCTGTTAGATCTGAAGGCTTAGGATCGAATGCAGAAGTAACAGCAAGACCACTCAGATCCTAGGATAAAAAGAAGTTATGTACTCACCATAACATTCCATCTGAGTAGGTAAACATCATTTGTCAGCAACCTGTGGGTATCGGATCCATATCGGATCTGAGCCAGCAGCTTCAAACAGCTAAGATCCGAGCTCCAAGCTCCTCCCCTTACCCATAATCCCCTGCCATCCCTCTCTGACCTCAGATCGAGTTTGCTAAGTAAACAGCGTATTACAACAAAGGATCACCTGCAACTCCTAACCTGGTGTTATCCGGAGAAAAGGACAAGGAATCCTTCTAGGATGCACTATAGGTTAGGGGGATGGAGAGGGGGTTGGTTGCTGACAAATGATGTTTATCTACTCATATGGAATGTTATGGTGAGTACATAACTTCTTTATCTGAAGTAGTTAACTTCATTTGTCCATCAACCTGTGGGACAGAGTCCCCAGCTACCCACACTTGGGGGGGTCCTCATGGAAGGATATTCCAGAGCCCTGCAGAGCTGAAGGATGCTCCCCCTCTGGAAATTAGATCCAACTTGTAATGGTTAATGAAAGTATGGGATGAAGCCCAAGTGGCTGCTGAAAAAATGTCATCCAAGGACACTCTGGAGCAAAAGGCAGCAGAAGTAGAAATCGATCGGGTAGAATGAGCGTGGACTCTTTCAGGTTCAGGTCGACCAGAACTCTTATATGCAAGAAGTATACATTGGGAAATCCATCTGGACAATGTAACTTTTGATACTGGTTTGCCCAAAGAGGGTCTTGCAAAGGATATGAAGAGTTGCTCAGATTGCCTATGTTCAGCGGTCCTGTGCAAGTAGAATCTCAGTTGCCTATGCACGTCCAGAGAATGTAATTTGTATTCACCCTTGTTTTGATAATTTGGAAAGAAAACTGGTAAATTAATAGATTAATATTGGGCTCAAAAGCAACTTTGGGTAGAAAGGAGGGATTGGTTCTGAGGGAAACTATCTTTATGGAAGACCAAGTATGGGGGTTTGGCGCAAAGGGCTTGAAGCTCCGAAACCCTTCTAGCCGAAGTGATAGTGACGAGAAAGGCCATCTTCCAAGATAAGTATTTCAGATCCACCGAGGCTGCGGGTTAAAATGGAGGGGCAGTCAAGGACTGGAGAACAAGGGTTAAATCCCATGGAGGGACTGCGTCTTTCACTGGAGGCCTTAAGAGGAAGGTGCCTTTTAAGAAGGTCTTACATAATTTGGAAGATGCTAAGGAACCGAGATCACTTCCCACATGATAATGGGAAATCGCAGCTAACTGGAATTTGACCGTGGAAGAGCTAGCACCTTGGTCGAATAAGGTCAACAAAAATTCTAACACCGCTGGTATGGGAGCTGTAAAGGGATCCAACTTTCTATGCTCTGCCCAGATAGTAAAGCGTTTCCATTTGCTGTTATAAACCTTTCTCGTAGAAGGTTTATGAGCGGCCACTAAAATAGCCTTAACCAGGGACGAGATACTGGGAGTCCTAACTATTACTGGAACTGGATCAGCCAAGCTGTGAGCTTGAGGTTGTCCAGGTTCGGGATTGGCAAACCCAGTGGGTTAGAGATCAGATCCGGAGTGGGATCTAGAATCCAAGGAGGATTCACTAGATGAGACCATAGGCATGGGAACCATATTTGACGAGGCCAGAATGGGGCTATGAGGATGACTCTGCTCCCCAACCGATGGGCTTTCTGCAAGAATTTTAGCATTAGAGGAAGAGGAGGATAAGCATAGAGTAGACCGGATGGCCAAACATGCACCAGAGCGTCTCTGGGGGATTCCCCTGGGTGGGGGAATTAGAGCGAAGTAGTTGCCGCACTTTGCGTTTGAAGGAGATGCAAAGAGATCGCAGCAAGGTTGACCCCACTTGAGGAAGATTTGCTTCGCTATCCTGGGGTTCAGAGACCACTCGTACAATGAGAGGATAGTTCGACTCAGCTTGTCTGCCAAAATGTTCGACTGACCCGGAATGTGCATCACTATGAGAAAACGGTTGGTGGAGATCACCCAATCCCAAACTCTCATGGCCTCTCGACAAAGTGGATAGGATCTGGTTCCCCCCTGTTTGTTGATATACCAGACTACTGACATGTTGTCTGTCTGAATTGCAACTGTCCCTAAGGAATGAAGGGCCTGGAGTGCTTTCAACGCCAAAAGCACCCCTCTCATCTCTAGGACATTGATATGCAATAAGGTCTCTGAATGGGTCCACGTGC
The DNA here is from genome assembly GCF_019279795.1 of Protopterus annectens. Classification (NCBI taxonomy): domain Eukaryota; kingdom Metazoa; phylum Chordata; order Ceratodontiformes; family Protopteridae; genus Protopterus; species Protopterus annectens. The sequence goes on from NC_056729.1 coordinate 422,071,302, forward strand.
CTTGGACGGTTCTGCCCATACAGTGCCCCCCCCCACCCTAGGCGAGAAGCATCTGTGGTCACCATGGTTAGAGGTGGGGACATAGAAAAGGGGCGCCCTACCTCGAGGTCCGGTGATTGGAGCCACCAGAGCAGGGATTTCCTTCAAGCCCTGTTGAGGGGGATGGGTGAACTCAGCGGGTGTAGCAGGATGGACCATTGAACCTGCAAGGACCATTGTAGTATCCTCATGTTGAAGCATGCTAAAGGTAGCAGATTGATCGTGGCCGCTATGGAACCTAGAGCCCTCAGAACCAATTCCGATGGAGGAGCTGAGGATTGTAACAGGGCCAGTACATGGAGCTTCAGGGTATGAATCCGGTCCAGAGTTAAGAAGACTCTCAATAGGTTTGTGTGTAATCTGGATCCTATGAAGTCTAAGATCTGGGTTGGATGGAGGGAAGATTTGTTGAGGTTGATTGTGATTCCCAGCCGGGAGGCCAGGTGGAGAAAGTAATCTCTGGCTGAACATAGTAGATGCCTGTTGGGGGTGGTCAGGAGCCAGTCGTCCAGTTAAGGAAAGACCTGTATACCCTGAAGTCTCAGGTGGGCTGCTACTACTGCCAAAACTTTGGTGAACACCCTGGGGGCTGTGGTGAGACCAAAGGGGAGGGCCCTGAACTGGTAGTGACTGGCTCCTAGCCGGGAGCGAAGAAACCTTCTGGATCCTCTGTCCATCAATATGTGGTAGTACGCATCCTTGAGGTCTATTGAGCACATCCAGTCATTCTCCTGTAAGAGAGAGAGAATGGATTGAATGGTGACCATCCGGAACTTTTCTTTGGCCACTGACAGGTTCAGTAAGACCAGGTCGAGGATTGGCCTTAAGTCTCCCATCTTTTTTGGCACCAGAAAGAACCTGGAGTAGAAGCCCGATCCGGATTGGTCTAGGGGGACGTGCTGGATTGCTCTTTTTTCTAGCAGCTGCTTTATTTCTGTGGCTGCTGCCTTCTTTTGATTGGGTGGGATATCGGGGAGGCTCCGGGGTCTGGGGGGGGGATTCAGAAAGGGGATTTTGTAACCTCTGGATATGATTTGAAGCACCCAGTGATCTGTTGTAATGGACTCCCAAACTGCTAGGTGCCTCAAGAAATGTCCCCCGACTGCCTCCAGAGAGGAGCAGTCGGGTAACCCCTCAGAGCTGCTGAGCGGGCTGATCTGAAAAAGGTTCTCTCGACCCAAAGTTCTTCGGTCCCCCTCTGCCTCTGGGCTGAGGTCCACCCTGTCCTCCTCTGCCTCTGAAGGATGAGGGGTCCGGAGCAAAACGGGACTGTTGAGACTTCCGGAACCACATCTTCTTCTGTCCCCTTTGGTTCCTGGAGAAGGGGAGCTGAGAAGCGGACTCCAACGGCAGACAGCGTCTTCCCATCTTTCTCGCTCTGGACCAGCGTGTCGCGGACTTTCTTGCCAAAAAGTGAAGAACCGTCAAATGGGGCATTTGCGAAGGACACCTTGAATGGTTCTGCAAAATCGCAGAGGCGGAGCCAAGCATGTCGTCTCACAACAACACCTGCTCCGCTAGCTCTAGCGGCTCCTTCCGTAGCATGGGAGAGGAGCCACAGAGAAGTGTTCGAGATGGACTTAAGAGTGGCCATTCAAGCTGAAAATACCTTCTTATCCTCAGTCGACATGGACTCTGGGGGCGACCCGGCGTATTCCTTGATGAGATCCCGCTGGAGTCATAGGACGTGTGCCATATAGTTCAGCGACCTTACAGCGAAGGTAGCTGAAGCGAACATCTGCTTCCCCAGGCGGTCCATCGTCCGAGACTCCTTGTCAAGAGGATGGACCGAGGAACTCTTCTGGGCCAGTTCCCTCTTGGTGGCAGCCGCCACCAACATGGCATCTACAGGAGCACCCTTGCTCCATACCGTCCTATCAGTGGGGGGGGCTAAGGATCTTATCCGGTCTCTTTGGGAATGGGCTCAACAGTGTCCGGTTCCTTCCATGCCCTGGTAGTAATGAGATCTACCAGGGGATCGGCGGGAGGGGAAACCCAAGAGGTAGATGGGCCTACATCAAACGCCTCCAGAAACACAGACTCATCCGAGGAAGGTTTTTGGGCTGACCACCCCCCTCTAATTCGAAGCATTTCCATAATGTCTCCGAAGGAGACGTCCTTGGGAGGTGACCTTGGGGAACCTTCCCCTTCCTCTAAGTCCGTGTCTTCTGTCAAAGACTCAGGTGAGTCCAAGTGCCTCCTCTTGCACTTACGTTTGTGAGGGACCTCCTCGGGGGGGCTGTCTGAAGAGGCCTCACCAACCACATCTTGTTCCTCTAAGGGAACCATCTGGGACGTAGGTGCAGGCTGTCCCTGGACCCGGGTGATGGAAGGTGGGCCCATCTGAGAGAGAGTGCAGGGTGGACCCATAGTCAGAGCCTGGGGCCTCGAATCCCTCGACAATACCCTCTCCACAACATCGAACACCAAGGGAGAACTGCTCTCTCTAGGATTCGAGAGCAGCCCCCTTGGATCCGATGTAAGGATCGGGGCTGACGCCGAAGCAATCGGATCCGATGGGCCAGTATGCTCCGACCGAGATGGAGCTGAAGACACACTGACACCTCTGGATCCAAAGCTCAGCTCTCAGATCCGAAAAGGGACCCGACAAACTCAAGGGTGTGGTCGGTGCCGAAGTACGAGGCACTATGGCGCCGAACCTCCCCTGGCTCCTATGCAATCTGGATCTGAAGGCTCCGAACCCCAGAAGTGGGTCAGAGAAGGAGCAATTGGGGTGAAAAAGGGGGTCGAGCTCCCCCCCAGAGTGGGGGGGAGGCAAGAGCACTCCCATCTGCAGCTGGGCCTGGAGGAACCTAAGCATCATCCGGTCCATGTCTGCGTTGGACAAGCTTCAGGTGGACCTAGAAGAGGCCACCGAGGTGGGCCGGGAGTGTCACCTCGATGACCTCGAAGGCGACTGGGTCTCCTCCTCCAGCTCCGGGGAGAAACGAGGTGAATGGAGCCGGGAAGGAGAAGGCCCAGAAGCCCTGGGAGAGGCAGCCTGTTTAGCCAGTGGAGCCGAGGAGGAAGACTCGGCCCGCCGCTTGTGATGTCTATCCTTCTTCTTCTCCCGCCTAACTTCCCTCTCCTCCTGGCCTAAAATGGGAGGTTGAGTCCCGGCCAGGGGAGCAGGGGTGGAAGGGGGCACTGCCGCGGCTGCGGCAGGTGCCACCGAGGGAGAGGAGGCCAAAGCCGAATCCGGGGACAAACGTCCTGCCAGAATCAACTTTGACCTCCTGTCCTTTAGAGCCCTGGGGTTGAAGGCTGCACAAATAGTGCAGCCTGAGGAAAGGTAGTCAATCCCAAGGCAAATAACACATTGAGTGTGGCCATCTGCTGGGGAAAGCTTATGGCCACACTCGGTGCATTTAGAGAAAAAAGTTTTTGGGGCCTCAGACATAGTTTAACTAAAACCCAAAGGCCCAACACACACACCTTCACACACATGGGGAGAAATGAACTACACTAAGAATTAACGAAATAACAATATAATAACTAAAAAGTTTTAATACTAGGGAGCAACACACACAACAAGCAATATCAGCTACAAGAAGTAGAAAAAGAAATATTTTTCTCTCACTGCACGACTAACTCCCACGCCTGGAACTCATTCAAAGCTGTTGACTTAACCGCGGCAAATGAGATCTGAGGTCAGAGAGGGATGGCAGGGGATTATGGGTAAGGGGAGGAGCTTGGAGCTCGGGTCTTAGCTGTTTGAAGCTGCCGGCTCAGATCCGATATGGATCCGATACCCACAGGTTGATGGACAAATGAAGTTAACTACTTCAGATCTTAGGATCTGAAAAGATCCCTAGGGGGGCTTGGATTCATAAGTTTTCTCTGGAGTTAAAAATTATGACTGTCGGATCCACAAATACAGGATCTGATGATATGAGTCGAACCTGTCAAATCCAAGGAGGACTTAGGAGCTGGAGGAGATCTTAGAGATGTTGGATCCAAGGTGACTCTCTCTCTCTCTCGCTCTCTCCCTCTTTTTTTTTTTTTTTTTGGTTCAGAATGAAGTTGAAGCCAGAGAATTTGAATACCTGGACCTTTTGAAGAGTCCTTGAATATCGAACTCCAGCAATGTTCTGAGAAAAAGGTAGTGAGCAGTAAACCTTTCAGTATTAAATTAATTCTTCTTTTGTTCAGGTGCTGAAGAAACAGGGACTAGAGAAGCTGAGAATCTAGACCTTTTGACAGGTCTTTACATTTTGTTTGGGAGGCTGAACCCCAGCAAAGGCTTCAGAAAAATAAGATAGTAGGAAAGCATTTAACATCAGCTTATTCTTTCCTGTCCACTGAAATTAACGATAAACACTGCAGTCCTAAACAATATACACAAAGACTGTAGGCAATGGTATGTTAAGAACAATAAAATCTTGTACTTAAAAGAAAGCTATCAATAGTTATAAAAACACTGACACCAAAGCAGAAAAATAAAGCTGTAAAATAATCTGTCACAATAATGGAGAAAACGACTGGTAAAAGATGAAAGCACTTACTGGATGTTGATTTAATAAAGTTCTCTTTGGGATTTTATTCCATTTCAGACGTTTTCTCCATTAAAAGTTATAAAACAGTTTAAAAGGGTAAAGTGAAGGAGATTTTTCTTAGTATTATAGGAGAAAAGTTGATTAACTCAACTTCAGATTAAATGTGAAGAAACAGATAACTATCCATCACAGTTAGGAAGAAAAAATAAGAAGAAATAACTTATCTTTCACAAAACTCGAGAGCTGAATAAGGTGACCATGTCTGAACTCTAAATGGCAAACATGATCTGAGGGATGTTTTGAGTGGTGCATTATAGGAAGGGAAGGAACTTGAGAGTTTGTTGGTGGCCACAAGCTAGAATAATGTCCGAGTTGTTTCCAAGTATCGGATCCTAACCCATACGTTAAGGAAGAATGAACATTGACAACATCAGATCAGTAATTATAGTAGTGTTTCAATCCAGTTGTTTTGTGCCTAGTAGTATTTACACATGATAAAGGATTTATTAGAATTATGTTATTTCATCTACCTCACTAATGATCTAGCGGACATTTAATAACAAATTCATGCTACTAGAGTTGGCTGAAGGTAGTTTGTAAATACTACTTTTTCATTGATAACAGGAATGTAGATATTTTTTTTTCCAAATTGTACTCTATGGTCTTGCACTGCTATCCCCACCCTGGCATCAATCACGGATAACCTACTGTAGTCATGGCCAGCTTTAGGTGAAAAGAAGTCCCAGGCAAAGAACTTAATGGTGCCCTCAGCTGTTCACCATGCTTTCCATTACCTTCCAGTACCCCCTTGATTTCCCTGCATCCTGACGTCCCCATTCCATCTAGATTACCTTTTGTTTTCTCACACGTTGTCGTACTCCACAACTTTTTCTTGCATCCTTGCAACACGTATTAGCTGTTTAAGACTGCACTGTAATAGCAATGGAGAAGATACTGGAAGGAGCCTGAGGGCTGCTAGGCTGCCAAATGCCAGGGGGTTCAATATGATTCAAGATGCATTTTAGAACCTTCTCCAGCTTTTTGAATTAATAACGGCCTGAACAAAAAATCATGACTATGGAAATAAATTTAGTCTCATTTTTTTTTTCTTTTATTCAGTCTCATTTTTTTTTCTTTTAAGGAAGAACTATGTTATGCCCATGGCTTAATTTTTAAATTTGGCAAAACAGTAGTTCCCAATAAAATGAAAAGATGGATGCTTATGAGAATACATAAATCATATCTCAGATTAATGTTTGCCTGTCTACTCTTCCCAAAAATAAATAGCTACCTTTTATGTACCTCTCTGGTGTTAGATTGGGATGAAAGTAAAACAACACATGACAACAGTCATGTATTTCAAGTTATTGCTGTCATGCACATATTCAAATTGCTTTTTCACTTCTACCTCACAAAGTAATGTCCTTGTATGTACCTCTCTGATTTCAAACTGGAATGAAATTTAAACAACAAACAGACGAAGTAAAATATTTCAACTCAGTGCTGTCAGATATATAGATGACATCTCTCAAAAGATAGCGACCTATATATACTTATGATGCTTGATTGAAGAAGGTGAAAATAAATTGTTCTATAAGGTCTTGCACTGCCCCTACCCCGGCAACAGAAGTGCATTCCAACACCTAGACATGCTATAGAGACCTTATGTGCACACCTCTGAAGTTTAATTGTGAGGAAGATTAAAGAAATAATGCCTACAGTGTCCCAATATCCTCACAAACTACAGTTACCATCTGTGCACACCTGTGTGGTTTGTGAGAAAAGTTAAAGAAATAATGGCCACACTGTCTCAGTATCCTCATAAACTACAGCTACCTTCTGTGCACACCTGTGAGGTTTGTGAGAAAAGTTAAACAAATATTGACCACACTGTCCCCAACCCCCACACAGGCTATAGCATATGTCTGCTCATACATCTGTAGTTCGATTATAAGGAAACGTAGAGAAATAACAACAGTGCTGTTTCCAGTTTGCTAAACAAGCTATAATAAGCTTCCCTGCAGACCTCTGAGCAGGGTGGGTCTTGGACTATTTGGGATTCAGGGCACAGGTCACTGTTAATCATGTGTCAAAATCCACCTATTCAAGGCTAGGATGTGAGAATCTTTGAGGGTGTAGATATTTCATGATACACGTTATTCCTTATTTGTAACAGATAATGTGTTACCTGTTCTTTTTTTAATGCTACCCTAGACATTACTTCTGTGCCCATCAATACAGGTGTGTCCACAGATAAAAAAAATATTATTTTTTCGCACACACACACACACACACACACACACACACACACACACACACACACACACACACACACACACACACACAAACACACAAAGACCCACTACTTACAGTAGCTTTCCTATGTACCCATTAGATGTCTATTTGTGATCAAATGAATAAATACATAAATAATAGCAGTAGAAATATTTCAGCTGGTTACTGTCAGACACATGTAACTTTATAAATGCTAGGTTGCAATGTGCAATGCATTACAACCCCCCCCCCCATAAACACACACACACACACACACACACACACACACACACACACACACACACACACACACACACACACACACACACACACACAGCCATGTCCATCAATTACAGTCACATTATTGATTGTGCAAACATATGTCTGTGAACAACTTAATAAATTCATAAGTAATGAATACAATAATATTTCAACTTGCTGGTGTCATACAGTACATCCCATTTCAACCTTCTCAGACACTCAGTTGTGCAAGCCATTAAAAGCCACTTTGTTGACTCTGTACACCTCTGATGTCTGATTGTGATCATATGAATGAATAAATGTGATGATCACTGCAAGAAATTCTACAAATACATTTACAATGATTTTATTCTGAAAAAAAACAGCAAAGAGAAAAATCCAGTAAATAGGATAGTTCATTTATTTGTTATGTTTTTATGACTAACTGACAATTATTGAATGAATCCCTTTCCAAAAATAACAGTTTGCTGCCAGGATATGTCTCTACATGATTTTGTCTTTCTTTTTAATTCACCTTCAATCATGCCAACTGCATTCAACTACCGGAGACTGAAACATTCATTTAAAATATGCTGATAAGTACCTAATAGCAGAAACAGTGCAGTTCTTTCTTTCATTCACTGTTTATGAAAGAGTGAATGACTTTTGTTAAAATCTACATGAATTTGTTGCCCATATGCCGGGCTATTTATCTGCATGTTTTTTTCCTTATTACAGTTTGTGAGAGCTACCTACCAGAACATGTACGCTGATGTATATATAACATATACTTGACAATGCTTTCACTGGTAATCATTTGATATTCAAAGACTCATCAGTGCAAGTCTAAGAAAATTGAGACTGAATGAAGGAAACATGAACTTACATATACTAAGTTCAAGACTGGAGATTCTTGGGATATTCCCCTTTCTCTGAAGTTTGGTGATCTTGGACTTGTATGCCTAAATTCTGTGACTGGTCTTTTATACAGAGTGAGTCTGTCTATGATTGACCACTTGCACAATCTTACCTCTTAGATTCCTTTATGTTATTTTCATTCCTACCAGTCCCAAAAATGCTTAGTTTTCTAGACTTGGGAAAGGTATAGCAAATTAGCAATATTTGTGGTCAACTTACCTAATGAATGCAACTAATGTCTTGTATTCTGGCCATTTGAATTGGCAGGAATGTACTCACTTCCTTGCACTTAAATGAAAGCAGCAAATCAAATTGTTTACATGTATAATAAATGGCCAACTATTCAGATGATCCTACAAATGTATTTACCAACTTGGGCTTCTAAGATCTGAAATACACACTAAGTATTTCCAGATACAGACTTCTCTGCATCAAGCAAAATTTCCCTTACGAGCACACAGGGAACACACTCAGCCAGGGTTCTGGGCTTTCCGCTCTGTCTCCCTCCAGGACCCCAGTAAGACTCCCCCCTGGCACAGCTGTAGGGTTAAGTCCTTAGCCAAGTGTCCAAGCCAAATCCTCCAGCACCTTCAATGTGAAAACAGTGTTTCGTGTCCCTGCTCCAAGTAGCTGATACACATACTCTTTGAGATTTAGTTTTCACTCACACCTGGGAAAGGCTGGCACACATTACCCATTCTACCAACTATGCCCAGACTATAAGATAGTTTCATTGTCACCGGTCAGTTACTATAAAGCTCTTAAAAAGGTACCCAATTATACTGAGTGAAATTAATATTAATACAAATGGTAGTGTTGACCAAACAGCAAGGCTTTTAGGAGTTGCCAGAGTTATCACCAAATAAATATGCAAATACTCCCCAAATTTAAAAAAATTTTCTAAAAGGACCAGCCACAATGAGAAATTTAAATGTATTTAATAATAACTAATAAAAGAACATGAAAATGCTAAATATATATTTACAGTAAACCCCAGATTTCAACCACAGGAAATATTAAAAATAACACAGCTGGAAAGATTCACACAGGCCAACACGGAAGGACTGTGGCTGACCAAGTTCGCAGATGACTGCAAACTGGGCGCCATAATCGTCTCTCCAGCCGACACAAGCATCCTCCAAAAGGGCCTCATAGAAACAGACAACTGGTGCCAGAGCCATGGCCTCAAGCTAAATGCCAAAAAGTGTATAGTCATCCCCTTTGGCAAAAACAAAGTGCCCACAAATTACCACATAGGTGGTAATCCATTAAGTACAGAAGAAGTAATTAGGGACCTGGGGACCCAAGTTGATAGCAATCTCTCATTTGACAACCACGTGGCCAAAGTGGTTAGAAAAACATTTTATATAGCCCACCTAATCATGAAGGGATTCACATCTAGATCAGGGAAGGTCATCGTGCCTCTTTACTCATCCCTCATCAGGCCCATAATTGAGTACAATGCCCCTTTTGGGATGTACCTTACCAGACACCTGCAGCAACTGGAAAGACCCCAAAAGTACCTCACCAAGAGGATCAAAGGGCTCAAACAGATGCCATATGCTGCCCGGTTAAAGAAACTCCAGCTCTACTCAGTGGCATACCGCCTGTTCAGAGGCGATCTGTGCCTGACATATAAAGCCATGTCCAACCCGGAATTAATGGACATGCTGCACCTCAGAAAATCCAAATCCCATCGAGCTACATGCTCGAGACTTGAACCTCAGCACTGAAATAAATAGGACATGCTGGAGAGACAGATTCATAACCCAGAGGCTCCCTTCACTCTGGAATAAAATCCCAGTCCAGGTTAGGCAGAGTCCCTCATTGACTCTCTTCAAGAGGAATCTTGATGAGTGGATGGGAGATCGTAGGTTTACCCCGGTATCACTTCTGTGTCACTGTTAGACAGAGGCACAGTATACTAACCTCGAAAAAGGGCATAGCAAAATAAATTTAAAATGGGTGGCGAAAGCCAAACACATTCTGGCTAGGCTTATAAATGCCCTAGGGCAGATAGCCTAGTATGAACCTATGAACCTATGAACTATTCTCACTATATTTTCCTGACTAATCTAACGAGTATTAGTCCCTGGTCACTTACTAGCGCAAGGCAATATGAAGTGGGTGAGTGGTCTTCCTCCTTTGTCACGTTCCAAGAACAGACTGTAGAATACTGACAGCAGTCTCCTGCTAATATCTAAATATTATTTCTGGTTTATAGAATGACATCACACACATCTGGTCATCTGACTCTATTTCCTTCACTATCCCACATCACTAGAAGCTGCCAGGGTTTAGCACCTATGTGCTACAATACACACTAGACCTTTAGATAAGTTTTATCAAAGCATCTGGAAGCCACAAAACAATAAAACCACTATTATCTTCCTATAGGAGCTACAAACTGTTTTCTAGCACAAACATTGCATCTCTGGCTCCATTCAAAACTGTGGGATAAAATGTTTATGGCTTAACCCATAAAGTAATTTAATTTCAGATATATTTTAAAGATGGCTGGACTGAGATTAACCTCTCTCATTCCAATATCCTCTGTTAAAACATATACATTTATTTCAGTTAAAATAATGTATGTACATCTCTTTTCTTTCCAGCAGGGCACACTGTTGATACATTTTAACACAAGCAGCTTTACAAACACATTTTTCAACACAAGCATTTGTACAAATCAGTTTGATATACAAATGACATATAATTCTTTACAAAATTCCAGCTAGCTGTGCTGGCATATGTTAAACATTCACTGCCCTACTTCTCCTGGCATAGCTGGCAGTACCGCCTATCATCACACATGCATAGCCTCTAAGGATGATATATTTATGTGCTATGCCTAAATAATTCATAGGACAGATACAGACATCTGGCAAGCCATGTATTATGGAACATTCTATGACCTCAGGTATAATGATCCTTTCAGTCCTCATCCTGCTCATGCATGAGGTGCATAAAGGCAATGACACTTCTTTCCTGTCTTGTTTTAACATCTACCTTTTTTACTTAGCAGAGGGAATATATTGTTCTCTTTAAAACTAATTGAAACCAGGATGATTTTAAAATGTGATACCTAGTACATGTGAGGTTTGAATATGCAGGTTGTATGGCAGTTTCTGGTATAAGTAATCATATCAAGATGTTGTGTTATGGTGCTCAGTATATATTACATTGACTATGTGAATTAAACTTTCCACATGTTTATGACTTGATAGTTACTGTATAGTGTAATATTTACAAACTTCTTATTCTTATTATATGATAGCAGATGAGATTTTTTTACCATTAACTGCAGTCTTTGATCTGCTTGGTTCTCTTTTTAACTTAATTAATTAATAGTTGTGTAAATTATTTAATTGATGCATTAATAAGATTTGTATATATCATGGGCAGTAAGCCTAAATTTTTTTCTCTTTGAAGACATTCAGATGAGGTAACTAGGGAATGTTTCTGGAGTCTTATTAAAGCTATTTATTCATATTTCCCACTACAGTATTGCATTTGTGTGTGCTTTTTTATTTTATTTTATTTTGAACTATGTACCAAAAGTCAGGGAAATATCAGAAGGAGTAGGGAGCCAGGAGTGAGAAGAGGAAAGGGGTATTGACAAATGGTTATATGGCAAATTTGATAGGCAGCACACAGATCAGGTGGGTGCTGGGAAAGGATAGGGGGTTGTAGCTGCAACAAGAGTACAGTGTCCGACAGGAAAGAAGTCAGGTGATACAAGTAGCAAAGGAACAGAAGGCAAGACAAATAGGGCAAAAGTCCAAAGGAGGGAACAGTATGAAACAGTGGTGATGGACTGAGGGAAGATGCAACTCATAGCATAGAGCCAATGCAGAAGAAAAAGAAGGTGGAGGTAGATGGTGACTGGAGAAGGAATGCAAATAAGAAGCATGTCACATAGCAGAGGTGGACAAAGAAAAGGAGAAGAGTCACTAGATAAAAGGTGAAGGACAACAGACAAAAAAGATAGATAGGCAATAGGTGGTAAGGACAGAATGCTCAATGTGAAAAACATTGTAGGCATGTTTATTCTGTGAGATCAAAGGGTAAGCATACTAGATAGTGGCAGCATGATATCCTGGAAGGAGTACCTGCGGCAGAGCATGGAGGCAGCTCATGGTGATAAGGGACTCTATTACCATTGTCTTTAGGTTGGGATAGGGAGAGGGATGTATCATCATGAGGATGAAGACAGTGGCAGATTTCACGTTCGATACAGTAAGCTCAGTAGTGGCCGGGCCACTAGTGCTAAGGGTGCAAAGACACATTATGGCTCAAGCAGATGCAAATGACCATTCAGGAACAGCAGTCACTGAGACAGTTAATAGAAGCACAGAGTTAGTCAGTTTTTCTTTTTAAGTTGGGAGACTGGATGCCTTTTCAGTGATGATTTCAGTGAGGCAAAAGCTGGATACATTAAGAAGAAAGGAGTAATTCAACACAATCACTGTCTGAGGCAGTGCAGGAAGCAAGAAGGGCATGTACTAATGGGTAATAGGGGAGATAAAGAGTGAACAGGTGAATTATTAAACAAACCTGGGCTCAATCTCAGTCTGAAAGAGACGACACTGATGAAAATCAAATTCAAAGATGACAACAGAGGGGGAGGGGGTAGTTAGAATGAGGAGAGTAAGACAGAGATTCGGAGCTCAGAAACAGGAATAGTAAGAAACAAGAGAGAAAAGACAGTTAAAGAGAGAGTGAGAAAAAGAGACAGTGTGTGTGTGTGTGTGTGTGTGTGTGTGTGTGTGTGTGTGTGTGTGTGTTCACGTGTGTGCGCGTGTGTGTGTGTGTGTGTGTGTGTGTGTGTGTGTGTGTGTGTGCACGCGTGCGTGTTTGTGAGAGAGAGGATTGTGAAGTAAGATAACTGAGCAGATAAGGGAGTCAGAAGCGTAGGGGATAATACTTAGTAACACCAAGAGTCAAGGGAAAATATGGGGAAGCTGTAGGCAGTAATCAAGGAAGGGAAAGCAGACATGACTGACTGTACTATGGCACAGTCAATTTAAGAAAGGGATATGAGATACAATGATTCTAAGGTTCACTTTGTTTAGAAGGAAGTTAAAGGGAACATATGGTGATGGTGGTCTTCATGACAAAAGAGAGCGGGATAGTAATAATAGAAGGTTAGGAACATAAAGGGAAGTGGTAGAGGGTAAGGGAGACAGTTAGAATGGGGAAAGGTTGTCTACATGAGGATCAGATTCATAGAGAAGGCAGGTGATGAAATGATGGCCAGATACAGAGTTTTGGAAACTTGTTAAAGAAAAATGTGATGCTAATCTTCCTGGGATGAAATGAAGCATTTCTGCTTCAAAGTTGGTCTAACAGTAAATGTCTGTACTTGTAATCACTGTGCATCACTTGGTGTAGATGACAAATAAATGAGACAGAAAGGGGAAAGCATAAAAAGTGCAGAAGTAAAGTCACCAGTGGCTGAGGTGATCACTCAGCAGTCTGACCCATAATGGAATAGAAGCAAAGAAGCCTTAAACTAAGACTGTTGTAGGGAAGAATTGGACTGTGAGGGGTTAATCAGGAAAATGGAATAGAAACTGGGTGGGGGTGCAAAAATTGACCCTCAGGAACTGAAGAGGTATGGAAGGGGATCAAAGTGGTGATACAGAGGAATAAATCCCTGACTATTGTCCAACTGACCTAACTTCAATTAATGGTTTGGGAGCTTGATGGCTGTGGCTGGGTAGGGTAGGTATGCCCACCCTGGAGGGAAGAGAAGGGTGGAGCAGGACAGTCATAGCCACAATCCCTTGCAGGAAGAGTAGCATTGCAGTGGGTGTTCTGGAGGGGGGGGGGCAGGCATTCAGGTCATCAAGCCACTCTCTGGTGGTAGCTCTCCTTACTAAAAGCACAGGAAACAGCACTGTAGGCCCTTGCAGTAATGCAGGTGGCCTGTTCTCCCTGCCAAGGAGTGAGGGTTTGAGACATACACAAACCTGATTTCATTACTAGGATGTTGGTGAGAGCACAAAATCCCTGTTGTCTGTCTGAATGATGGTCTCCTCCAGATAGTTTTTAACTTTACTCATCTGGGAATGCATCAGTGCTAGGAAACAAATGGACTTGAGTTCAACAGGTAAAGCTTGATGGTTGGCTGGGAGTGGGGAAAAGTACTTAGAAAAAGTGGTAATGGTAATGGTGATGAATGAGGGCACTGGGGGGAAAGGGAAGAGGATGGAAGTCAATATGGTTCAAAGAGGAAGCATGGGTTAACTGGTCACATAAGGAGCAAAAGAAGAGAACCTGCAGGAAGTGGGAATGAAGTACAGCAAGAGAGACCATGCAGAAATATAATGAAGCAAAGAAGCTACCTAAAAGGGCAAAACAGGGAAAGATAGGAGATATGGCAGAAAAACTAAGGAGGTGGAAAAGGCCATATTTGAGACGAACAATGGCCACAAGAATTAATCATAACAGTAAGATAGGTGGGAGATGATAGCAGTGATAAAACAGGTGACCACTTTAAGTGAATTGTTTATATCTGTGTTTACAAAGAAGAATGTAGGAAGGCACAGTATCAGTGTGGGAGGGATCCAGGACAAAGAAAGTGGAGACCTGCATGATGGGAATACTGCACAAGTAGGGTGTTGAAACAGCTAATGTTCTGAGGAACTACTACAAGCTCCAAGCTGCATGTTTACAAAGATACTTGAGGTTAGTTAACCTCTAGGCCCCAGCAGACGTCTATAGCAGGTCCCTAGAGGAAGAGGTAAGTTTGGAAGATTCACAAGTCAATAATGTAACCTTATTCCATAAGTCTGAATGAAAGACAGGTCCAGGCAATTGTGGACCAGTTTATCTGATGTCATTTGTAGTGAAAGGCACAGGAAAAATCTTCAGAAGAAAGTTTTTCCTATTCTTGCAGGGACAGACTCTGTGATTCAGACCACCACATTTTTATACCTGAAAGATCATAACAGTCTAGTCTCCTGTACTTATATCGTTGAGTAACAGCAGAAGTAGATGAAAGATATCCTCTCAGTGTATAACATCCATGGACTTAAGAAAGGAATTTCACACATTCTCATACTGATTAAGTTCAAAACTGTAAGTGATCAGGAAAATGGTCAGATAAGGGGATAAATGGATAGGGTTACAGAGAGAGAGAGAGAGGGAGTGAATGGTGGTCACAGATGAGTGGTTAGAGGATAATGGATTGATTAGTAGAGGACTGCAAGGTTTAGTTCTAGGCTCTGTGATGTTCAATGTATCTGTGTTGAACAACACTGAAGAAATGGGAAAAATGGTACCCCTTTATGGATAATACTTAAAAATAGGGGTATCCGCAAAAGGCAGCTGCCTCGTCCCAGTGAAGGACCAAAGGAAGTTATTAGGGTGGTAAATAAAGTGACAATTGAGACTCAGTAATGACCCTGGGCATTGGCAGTCAGGCAGTCAGGTATTCCATGGGCTTGAGTTACTGTAGTCTAAATAGAGCAGGGTGACCCATGGTGATCGTAGTGGCAGCAGTACACCACCATTCCTAGTGTGAGAATGTGGCCAACAAAGTAAACAGGATGCTTAGATGCAGCTAAAGGGGAAATAGACATGATGGACACAGAGAGCCTGGTGCCACTATATTAGACATTGAAAAAGCACACCTGGAGTATTATATTCTGCACAGAGAAAGAGATAGTAAGATTACGTGAGAGGGTGCAGAGGAAAGCTACCAGGTCTTGTAAGCAGGATGGACAGAAAGACATGCGTTAAGAAAATAGAAATTTTAGAACTTGACTTTGTAGAAGTAAGGAGGAACCCAGGGGAAACAATTTGAGTTCAGACATTGCTGAGAAGGGACTCTGAAGGTCTGACCTTGAAATGGAAGAGTTTAAAAGGGAGTAGATGGCATAATGACCAGAATGAACAGATCATATTTATTCTGGACATGAATTAATGCTTCTTCACTGAATGGGCAGTGGACAAGTGGTGCAAATTCCGACAGTAAGTGATGATTGTCCTGAGCATGGGAACATTTAGAAAGGGGTGAAATAAGTGACAGAGGCTGGGAAATGCAGTGGCAGAAGTGGTGGATTACTAGCTGTCATAGCAGGATGGATGACTGACCAATGTATCTCCTACTGAGTATGTATGAATGAAAAAATAAAAGAATGACTGAATGTACGTCTCAGCATCCCATAGGTTTACCATCCAGAATTCTAAAATGCCTATATGGCATTTGGGCAGATTCATTGCTGATCCTATTTAGTACATCACCGAGTGAATGAGCTATATGTGAGGGGTGGAAAAGGGCAATGGTAATAGTTTTGCAAGGGGGACTACAGTCATGTGACTATTCATAGGTGCATTCATCTGACTTCTGTCATAAGGACAGTTATGAAGAAGATTTTAAGGGAAAGGTTATAATAATTTCACACTGGTAATATATTTCAAACTGAGAAGCAGCCTGGGTAATAGTGGAGAGGTCTTGGAAGACAAAAACTTTACATCTTTTTGATTGGGTAACTTCTGATATGGATGATGATAAGCCAACAGATGTGATTTATTTGTATTTTAGAATGGCATTTGAACCTGTGCCACATCAGAGGTTTCTGATCAAGTTAAAAGGGACTGGTATGAGTTATAACCTTGTAAAGCAGATGTAAAAGTAGTTGGAATAAGCACCACAAAAGGCATCTGTGAGGGAGATAATTATTCCTGGGAAAAGGGGTGTAATTAGTATATTTCCATAGGGTGGGTAACTAGGGCCAACATTGTTTAAAAGGTTCATAGGTAAGTAATAGGCTAGCTGCCCTTGAGGGCAATTTAAGGCCTTTTTCTGCTCATATTAACCTATCTCATTTGGTTATAGATTGGTCTTAGCCATCCTATTGTTGAAAATTATATATTCCCTCTAATGAGAATAACTGGGATCATACCATAAATAATTTGAGATGACCCATGCATGGAATAAAGCATTTAGGAGCTGTATCTGTCCATTAGTAGTACAGGGGACAATCCTGGGGTAAATTTTCTATTTGCAATCCATAAAGCCAAGCTGCACTTGAATATGGGCAGGGATAAACATTGTTTTATGTGGATGGAGAGTCTGTTCCAGAGTAACGGTATCCCCTTCAAGATATACCTGTCCCTCCAAATCATTTTGTCGATGTCGCAGGAGAAGTTTAAATCCCTAGACTGAGTATTTCTGATGCCATTTGACTTGCTGATGTGCAGTAAATCCATCAGTACTTAGTTGAAGGATGCCTTGTATGCCAGACACTATCATCTATGCCCAGTCTGTAAGATGCTGCATATAGTGACAGGGCTTTTAGTCGGTCCATGTAGGACATGTTGTTTAGACCTTGTGTTCTTGTAGTACGATATCTCTGTGGGAGTACCAGTTGTTGCATGTGGCTGGACAGATACATGCCAAAGGGGGCATTTTATTCAATGACTGGCCTAATGTGGGCTGAGTAAAGAGGGACAATGACATCCCTATATCCAGACACCATCCCTTTGTTTATAAGCTGTGCAATATAGAAGGACTTTCTTACAACAATGGATACATGTTGTTCAAAAGTTATGTCACTATCCATATAAGTTCCCAAATCCTGAACAACTGGGTCAACCCTTAGGGGCATATTGTCAATTTCTAGTTCCTTGGGGTAGATAAATTCCCAAAGGATACAGTAATGCTTTTTTTGTCATTTAGTTTCAGTTCATGATTTTGGCACCAGTTATTTATTTGGGAAAACTTTTCTGCAGGATGGCTAAGTCATTTGGGGATTCAATCACTTCTCCTAGCTTGCAGTCACTGGCAAACCTAGTCAACTAGACCCTTTGGTATTGGCTTTTATTTCAGAAAAGTATACGCCAAACAGGAGAGGTCTTAGCACAGAACCGTGGGGGACTCCAGTGGTGACTGGTGACTTTGTGGAAGCAAGTTCCCCTATTTTGATTTCCTACATCCTATCTGTGAGCCAGTTAGCATTCTAATGGGTTGTGTATATGTTTGTTTAGCTTTTGTAATATGCCTAAGTGGGGAATTGTATCAAAAGCTTTGGCCAGGTCGAGGTTTGCGGTGTATATCGTTTTGCCTTCATCCATTGCTTTGGTGGCCTTTTCAAAAAAATTCCACCAAGTGGAGTAAGCATGGCCCACATTTGATGAATCCAGACCGAGACAGGTAAAGTGTTTGGAGGCTCCCTATGTCCTGATTGATTAGTTCCATGATAAGTCTTTCTGTGGTTTTGCATATGAGGCTGGTCAGACTTATGGGTCTGCAATAGCCTAGGTCTGTGGAAGGTGCCCCTTATGCAAGGGAATGACTGTAGCTGTTCTCCATTTACTTGGTGCAAAACCTGTATGGAGACTGAGACTGAACAGTGTTGTTAGGGCCGTGGCTAAATCATGCTTCATGCTAGTAAAGATGCATCCAGGGACACTGACAGTTTCCACTGACGCAGTATTTTTAGCTTTTGTTAGCACTTTTAGGACTGGGTCTTGTGTGACAGCTGGAGGCGATCCAGTTTCAGGTGTATCTTGATGGACAGACAGGGAAAGAGGGGTAAAGTTAGAGTTAAATTTATCAGCCAGTAGGTTCACTATATCTTCAACCTCAGTGTAACTAATATCGTTCATAATCAGATCAGCGCATTGCTGCACTATGCTTTTGAGATGACAAACATAACTAAAAAAATGCCTTGTGATTATCTTTGGCTTGGGAAGCTATTTTATCCTCAAACTTGGCTTGGGTGGATTTTATTAAGCTCCTGAGTTGTTTGTTTCAGTGACAAGAGCTCTAACATTCTGAGAATTACTCTTCTTACTTTTGGTCAAAATTATTTTCCTTTTGTTATAAAGCTTGTTGATATTATGATTCCACCATGTGGGTTTGTTTCAGGGGTTAATGCTTATGTGCTAGATATTAATCTAGGGTGGAGAGAAAGCTTTACTATTTGCTGGGGGCAATAGCAGGTTGGTCCAAAGTGTGAATGAAAATTAGTTTGAAGTAGGATCTGGGGAGAATAGTAGAATGAGAAAAGATATGATAGTGGGGCTTCAGCGATACTAATTTGTACTTTGGACATAAACCTTTAGCAGAATATGAAATGAGTAAAGTTTCTTATTTTTTTCTTTTTCTTTCTTTCTTTTTGTTCTCCTCACAATCTTCAAGCCATTTCTGCTAATGATCCATTTGTTCTTTCAACCCCAGGTGCATGAAGACACTAGAAAATGGATGTGAGACCAGTGGTCTTGACTCTTGACCATCATTCAACAGGGGTTAGAAAATGTTTTGATGTTAGTAACACCAGTTCCATTGGCCATATTTCATAGTGCAATTTCTGTTTATGCTTCTGAACACTAACAGTTCTCAGGTATGTCTTGGTGTTCCCACACTCCAGTAAGTTTCAGATGTAGAAGCTGCAGCTACGAGCCTTTTCCTGAATGGAGCTGCAGTGGTGTGACTCTGTCAGTCCATCAGCATTATTCCCTGGGATCAGTGACTCATTTCCATCCATCTCCAGCTGGTTCTTCTAGTGTCCAGAGCTCTGGTTAACCCTGGGTTACCTTGGGCATAGTCAAGTCAGACCTCTAGGTCACAGGGCCATAGGGTCATAGAGTGTGGCAAAGATTTTTCATAGTAACACAGGAAAATATATGCTTATGCTAATTACAGACACATGAAATCATCAGAAGCAGTGCAATAGTACTGACCACAACAAACAAACAATATATGGGGTGCATACGCAGCTGATTATACTTTTACCCAATATATTAGTTAGGCTACATCTGACATACTGTGTGCAGTTCTGGGAATCATTTAAGTAGGGGGATATTAAACTGACACATTGGGGAATGAGACAATCATTTTTAGGGAAGACAAAGGAAAGAATGGCAAAGGATCTTAAGTGAAATGGGTAGTATAATGCTCTAGTCATTGGAAATGAGGAAAAGTGAGGAGAAAGGAGAAGCTTGGTATGGGTGTGCAAGGCACCAAAACTAATATATGAGAAAGGCAGGAAGGAAGGAGAGGAGAGAAGAGGGGTCATACTTTGCAAATTGTGGGTACAAATTTTAGACTGGATATGAAGAAGTACTTTCTTGCTGACATGGTAATGGCTAAGTGGAGTAGGTAGCAGATCATAAAACCAGTGTGTGTTTTAAGAAACTGTAGGAGAGAGTACAGGGAAGGTGAACTGTGAGGGGGTTAGGTGATGTATTCTGGGGCAGGGACAGCTGTGGACTGTTAGCTGCTTCACACAGACAGACAGGCTTAATGAATATCCTGTATTCTATGTTGGCTTCTTATATATATATATATATATATATATATATATATATATATATAG
Source organism: Protopterus annectens (assembly GCF_019279795.1). NCBI lineage: Eukaryota > Metazoa > Chordata > Ceratodontiformes > Protopteridae > Protopterus > Protopterus annectens. The sequence goes on from NC_056729.1 coordinate 422,091,601, forward strand.
ATAGATAGATATAGATATGTATGTGCGTGTGTGTGTGTGTGTGTGTGTGTGTGTGTGTGTGTGTGTGTGTGTGTGTGTATGTATGTATGTATATATCTATGTATATCTATTTATCTTATCTCTCTCTCTATATATATATATATATATATATGTATATATATATATATATATATATATATATATATATATATATATACATATATATATATATATATATATACATATATATATATATATATATATATATATATATATATATATGTTTATATGATTCCAGCCTCATCTGTAAGCAGTAGAGCAGATATGTTTTCAGCCTGCACCTGTTCTGCTATTTTAATAGCAGACAGCAAGAGGTGAAAGTTTGGTCACATCACACATTTCAGCTATGTGTTATATTCAGCAGACCCTGTATTTATTCCTGGGACTTTTAATTTTCTCAGGCTTCATTCAAAGATTCTAAGGCTAAACATGTCACTCACACAGTTATTACTTCCTCCAAACTCTGAATTTTGTACAGGTGAAGTAATGGCCTAGGAATTTACTAATAGCTATCTCCTAGCTTGCTATCTATTTATGTTTTATTAACTTAATTAAACCTTGCCATTAGCAAATCAAAAGACCATATATTTATTTTTGTATTTCCTGCAAACTTTGCTAACAGTGTTTTTTTCTTGCAGAATATATGACCATGTTTGTAGGAACTTGGAAACTGCTCTAATTTATGTCAGTAAATCTAAGGAACATATGCAGTGCCATAGACAATGATGGCAGGGATCTATGTCATATGTTCGCAAGACCATATGATTGAATTGCAAAAGATCGATTCTCAGAACATTGAAATGGCATCTCCTCTGGAAGACAGCAACACAAACAACAGTGTTTTTGTAGGGAGGCATGTCCCCCTGCACCCCCCACACCCCCTACATATTATGTACACACACACACACACACACACATATATATATATCACTTACTTCTATGATCACTCTAGGAGACAGGACAAATAACAGGCCCCAAAAATACTGACTTCTGGAAGAAAAGCTGGTTTGATATTCCGAAAATCATTCTTTTGAAATTCGATCATATGGTCTTGCTATCATATGATACAGATCCATTGGCAGTTAATGCAGAGGATTTAGACTATGAGCTGTTAATGAGGTACTTCCTTTAATTTGCGGTTTGATTCTTTCAGCCTCCATTTGTCTATTATGTGAATCTAAGCAAGTTGCAGTGCTCTGGGGAAAATGGGCCATGATCCTCCATGGTCTGTTGGACTACATACTTAGTAACTACATGTGGCAAGAAAAGATATGGCAGGCTAACCTAGTCCATCTATTCCAACTATCTGATAAACTGTTTATATTATTTAACTAACGGCTTTGTATGATTTATCCCATCCAGAGAGCAAATTGCTCTGTCTGTCATGTGTACTCTTGACTAATTATACTGTCTTGATCACACTGTTTCTTCGCATATGCTGTTCTAGTCATTCATCACCCTTTTTGTGAAGTAATAATTTCTCATATCTCTCGTTAGCCATTGGCTATGCATCTTTAGATTGGATCCTCTTGATTTCACACATTTCTTTTTGGGAGGATGACAACCATTTAGACTCTTCTGATACCCTTGAGGTATATAAAATGCTTCTATTATGTCATCTTGGTCTTCCATGTCTTTAGATACTTTCTGGCATATACTGTGACCCACTTTTGTCCTCTACTGATCTGAGCATTTATTTATTTATTAAGTTATTTATTTTACTTTGTTGTCCAGGCCGATCCCAGAAGAACTATGTCCAGTTTCAGCAAAGGTAACAGGTATTATTTATGTTAATTGTACAATATGAGCAGGATACTTTAATAGTTTCTCTATTGTTTTTTAGAAAAATGTGGTTGTAACTTTAACTTCAACTTCCACCTGAACTAGCTAAACTATCTCTGACATAGACTGATTAGACCGCAGTTTTGCATCTCATCTGAAGTACAGACATTCAGTGTATTGCTCTGAATGATGAGTGCTTCAGAAATGCACACAGTTTTTAAATGATTTTATCTATGAAGGAATAAAATGCTTTTTTCTGTTCATAATACTGTTCCTGTGCATTGCAGTATTCTATGAGCATCCCTTTGCTGTCCTGTTACCTTGCTTATTTAATCTTCTGATATGATTATCCTGGGTTTCTGCCTTCCTGATGCATTATTTTAGATTTTTGGTATGGACGTTAACTCAGTGTGCTTTGAGCCATTACACTAATACTGCCAGCGCTCCTCATCTTTGGTAAACCTCCTTGTGCATCAACCCTGTTACTCAACTTTGTTAGAAAATGTTTTAGACAAAGTCATTAATCAATGGCTGTGGTGGAAAGTAGGAGAATACAGGCCCGATAAAGTGCTTATATGTCAGTCAAAATACAGTGGGGAACCAGATGAAGATGTTTTTTAAATAGTATCACAGGAAACAACTTTTGTATAAACAGAGGGTGAGGCAAGGGTACCCACTTACTTGTCTGTTGCAAATATTTTATGTGGCAAGAACGTTTATAGACGAAGAGTGTGTTATCAGCAAATAACTGGCAGTATGTTTACATATTCCAAAATAATAGCCTATGGAGATCTTGTGTTTTAGTGGGTGATAGGCAGAGGGGAGATGGGTAATTATAGAAATGTGAGATTTGAGAGATTGTGAGGTTGTTTTGAATAGGCATAAAACAGAACAAAATGTATAGGTTTAGGGCAGCTGAAAAGGCAAATAGAGATTCACTTTAAATACAATAATAAGGATGATCTTAGTGATGGGGAGTGTGGGCATGGAGAAGTTAAAGTAGCCGCATAACTTGGGTTCAGTGGACGGTATACAAAAAAGATAGGATAATACTCAAATGGTGGAAGAAAAGAAAACTGTCCTTTTGAGGTCATTTGTTTGCCAGTGTTTATTTTTGTAGGGACAGCCTTACCTGTTTCAGTAACACGGAAGATTAAATTACTGCAGATATGGTTTAAAGGGATATGGGCAAGTAGTAAAACTCTATTAAAACAAAAATAAAAGAAAGGTTTTGTATAGCTCGAAAGGAGTCAAAGGACTGATTTTTTTGTTTGCTTTAAATTTATATATGTATATATATATATATATATATATATATATAATTTTATAGGATTGTGTGTGTGTGTGTGTGTTTGTATATATGTGTGTGTGTTTGTGTGTACTTGCGTGTATGTGAGTATAAATATACACTTACATGGGACACACACACACATACACACACACACACACATACACACATATATATATATATATATATATATATATATATATATATATATATATATATACACGCACACACACATACACACACACTACAGATTTGTCCTCTTTACAGTGTTTATGGAAAAATTTCAATTGACAAAAAATTGAAAAAAAAGAAGAATCATGTTGTTAATAGATGAAGAAAGATGGCAAAGCTGAATTTAGATAAATGATAAGAGAGGAAAAAAGAAAGAAAGATTTAGGTGTTAGTGGAAGGAAAATGTCTTGTATAAATTGCCATAATGGAGAAGGGGGATTACAGAAGTTAGTCAGGACAGGAAGAAACATTGTGTAGTTTGTTAATGGCAGATTATTTTGTGAGTAAGAACAGGAGGAAACATTAAGAATGGATTGGGACTGCAAAAAGGGAAAAATCATCATCATCAGCAACTTTTTACCATGAATAGACTGCAATAAAGGTATATATGAATGTACAGAATTTATAAGAAAGTGTCCCTTAGAGATAGCCAAACCCATAAACTACCATGAAGCACCACTTCATGTTCCCATAACAAAGCTCACTACTTGCACCCCTCCTCCCTTCCCTCTTTATTAATGACCTGTCCTGAAATCTATAACAGCTAACCTGCCTCTTATACCCTGATGACACTGTTATTCCTATAGCAAACAATACAGTTGCTGAGCTTCAAAACACTACTTCAGACAGACTTTGCAAGTCTCTGGATACTTGCTAACTAGTTAACACTAAACATGGAAAAAAAAACACTATCATGTTATTTGGTATAAGTGAAAGGCTTGCTAACATTCTTTCACTGCACAAAACCAGTCCACAGTGTTTTCATTTGCCAATAGTCATATCAGAAAAATATTTAGGGAAAACACTTGACCAAAACCCTTTCTACCCTACATCACATAAAGGGGCAGATCATCTCACCCAACTCAGAACAGCATATTAAATATTTCTTCTTATATTAGACATCAGATAGCCTATTGCCCTAAATGTACTGCTATCAAGATTAGAATATGGCCTCCCATGGTAACTATCCATTCCAGTGACACTATAGGCATACTATAAAGACCAAAAATAAAACCCTCAGATTTGTTTACCTCAGCCCTTACAATGAACATTACTGCCTTTCTATCTCAAAATGTAATTTGCTCCCAATCCACACAACTATCTGTCCTCATTTTAAGTCAATCAGTAACAATCACTGACATCCCCTCTTGAAAAACATGTTTCTTTTCAGAAGCATATCCTGTTCTCTATGAGACTGTCATGACACTCTTCTAGTTAAATTCCCAATCACTTTAACTAAGATTGAAAATTGATCAGTCAGACTTGTACTTCTGCCTGGAATTTAATTTCACAAAACATTAGAGCTAAACCTAACCTTCAAAGCTTGAGGAACAACAAATGAAATATCCTAAACAAAATTCACAGTGCACTTGGTTTGACACCCTTGGATAAAATTCACCCCTACACTCTGCTAGCATATCCTAATGTAAACACATTGTTAACAGTTGCTGACTATTCAACCATGTCTCTGTCATCTTTCTTCCCCTCTACCACCACCCTTTACATTCTTATTCCCATCCCATTGCATGCCCCCTCTCATTGCTTCCAACATT